>NW_026944228.1:197053-201832 GCF_033297405.1 Parathielavia appendiculata | reverse complement strand
TCGATATTGCTGTTCCCAGAGACCACGTACCATCTTCTCTGCCTCAGCTGCCCACTCACGCCCTCTCTTCTTAGCGGCCATGGCCCGATCAGTGAGAGGCCTTGTTCTGGCTGGTCCTGGAGGGCCCGGGTGAGATACTGAAGACCGAATCCGGGATGGTTGTTGGGGCAGCCTCGAGAAGGCTGTGCGAGGTACTCTGTTAAAGTGCCCAGATATTAGTAATCACTTGGCAATCTACCCACTTTGAATCTACGTAGATGAGGTTCGGGTAGAGTGGATAGAAGCTTGGCAACAGTCAGCATAGAGTGGATTGAAAGCACTGCTTTCTATCCACTAGTAGATTCGAAATCTACTTAGGTAGATAGATGCAGAACCCTGCCCGGCTGGGTGTACGGATCGTATCCATGGCTCTAATTTTCCGGTTACAAATTGGCTTGCCATGTCGCGGCACAGGTTGGCTCCGCTGGTGACTGATACAGTACAGGGCTATACCCCTCGTCATCCACCGCATCATATGTGCTAACGGACGGACCCATTACAGCGCACTGTTCGCGACACTTTGGGTGTCTTCTTCCAGACGAGGAGACGAATATTTGGACGGCATCGTCGATCTCTTCCACGTTCTTCTGCCGTCGCCAATGCCGTATGATAGGGAGGAAAGTGGTTACGGGAATCTGGGAAATATTTCGCTTGGGCCGCGAGATGGAGGGCAAGGGAGATGCTCAACACCATAGGCTCGTAAATATCTTAGCATTAGAGCGTGTGGTGATGGCTTCATTTGTGGGCGTCTTGTCGGGCTGCAGGCCATGGTTGGCCAGCCCTCCAGCCACTGCACCCTTCTTCCTCTTACATCAGTCGTATCGTATTCAGAGATTGCATCACCATCTCCTTCCCTATATCGCATCAGATTTTACTGTGCAGTGTCGCGGCAACTGGCCTGAAGTGCCACAGATCCTGCAACCCTCATTGATGCCACATCGCGACCCCGCTCTCGCGTGAGCGCTGCGTGCTTGACCGCGTCCGTCATTAGCTGACGGAATTGCAGGTATGCGGCGCTGTGATTGAGGCGCATAATGATTGGCTGGTCGTTAGGGCGAGGGCTAGCAGGGCCTCATACTACACCACCGGGGAACCAGCCATTCCACACGCCACAGCATCGCGTTGAATCCTCCGCTAATCCAACACCAGAATACGTAGCCAAACTCCAGCTTTTCGTAAACGGCACATATCTCGAGCCTTTCAATTTTGCGCCGAAGTCTTTCCTATCAGCTCCGAGGTTCTCTCTCACATCGCTCGCAACGCAGACCGGCCCGAGCCTTGGTCTTACACGGCAATCGACGCACCGGCTAGCATCATCTCCTTCCTGCCATAGTAGATTATTGCGCTCGCACGCGATGCCGTTTATCTATCTCGAGGTGGCAGTACTAGGAATGCCGGGGCTTTGCCTCTGGTAAGGCAGTTGTAGGCATTCAGATCTCAGCGAGGAGGGTGGTCCGAAGTGAGGATTGAGAACTCGTTTCCGGGCGTTTACTTACCACGTAGACGTCTGCTCAGCCATTGAGCATTTGTGTTTATGAATCGCTTTCTTCTCAGTTGCATCATGAAAAACCCGGACTTCGGTCCACCTGCGCCTCCAACTTATACACGACCAAGTCCGTCTTCACAGGAAGGTAGAGCTTCTACCGCAGACGTGAAGGTGTCTGGAGGTTTAGGAAGTCACGTTGCTGGGAAGCCCCGAGTCGAGCCAAGGGTTTGCGCTAGTCGACGTGGTTGAGCGAGCAACTCAGAACCACTCGTCTGGCGTGGTGCGACTGGAACGTGGCTGGACACGGCAGATCTCCGCGAGAGAGGAAAGAATGCGCGAGGCTGCGCTGTAGTTCGAAGACGAGGCACGCATAAGTGTTAACTGCGCCCTCTCCCTAGCTCATGCAGCAACCCCATCTGACATCGCCCATCGAGCTGTTCATGTCTCAAGTTCGCTAGCCCTCTCAGGAGAGTTCTTGGAAAACTTGGGTTATAGACCTCAATACATTGCCTGTTGGAGAATCCCATCCGGATTGCCCGGCTCTCAAATTAGGAATATTTACCAAGTACCTTGAGTGGCCCTATGATCCAATGTGTCCTTCGGTATTCTGGGCTTGGGCGTGGATAACTGATGTAACGGGCTTGGCCCGTTAAGGCCTCGGCAAACTCTCGGCCAAGACTCGAGATTCGGTGGACTTCTATCTTGTTCGATATCGGCGCACAGGCCAAGGATGTGGAGGATAAGACGGCAGATATCTTGCATAGTCTTTCACTCTTTTTCTTCTTCTCTCTCCATTCGAGACAAACTCGTAGAGTCGTCACCAGCTAGTTGCAATATACTCCTGGGACCGTTACAACTGATATAATAGTTGCCAATTGTCGAATTACAGCAACCTTCATAGATACTAGCGCGAGTTCGGGTGGAAGTTGTCCGGCGCCCACGGCAGAGTTTTTATATTATTCTCTGATATATATCTCGGCCGTTTTAAAGTCGGCTTTAGGTTTGCTATGATGTCTTTACCTTAATGTACGTTATTCAACAAGGATACACCACTACAAAAAACGAAGAGATAATAAGTTTGATGCATTGAGGTTGACTGTAGTGTCATTCTCGCTTTCTATTCGGTCATGACGCCTGGGAATGATGTATCCCTTCCGTCCTTAATGAGTTGACAGCGCCGTTCGCTATGACAGTAACTGGTCGAATCGGACACTAACGCTAACTTAGTCGACATTTATAATGCCGATACACTCCCGGAGGGTAAACGGATTTGGCGACTAGGTTCATACGTTTCTTGCCGGGCTCTTCGAACAACCCCGTAATCACTCCGTCAACCTGTAATCAACCTAAAGTTTCGTCGCTCAGATCATCCTCAGACCGTTGTCTCTCAACATGACGTTCGCCAAGAGGCTGAACAAAACCTAGAGGAGAAAACTTTCAAATGCGACCGCCATGTTCCCATTCCTAAATGAAGACGTCAAGAGTGCCCTCTCCGATGAGTTGATATTCTCCGGCGTGGTTCAACCTCGCCGTAGACAACCACGAAGCCATAGACGAATATTCCACCACGTCATATGCAGATTCGAACGCCGCAACCAAAAAGTGTTCGCAAAATAGCTGGAGCAGCAAAAAGATTAGCACCGTAATCCAGCGGTTCCCAAACAACGGCTACCACACGATGGTATCTCAACAGCGCTGCAAGTCCTGCAAGAAGCTGGGTGCTCTGCAACTCGATAAAAACTCGTATGGTGAGAGGATCACGTACCGGCTGAAGAAGTGGGCATTTGCGTTGAGAAGCCTGAATACAATGGGGAAACCCGTGGGCCGGCGCATGAGTATATATTTGTGAGGGCTACAGGATGAGGTACTGTCAGCGTCGGTGATAGGGAGAGGAGAAATGGGCACATGCCAGCATGGGTTGTAGTTTTAGTCGGCAGTTTGGCATTCTGAAGTTTTGGACGAGGCGCATATCAAGCAGCGGATGATCTGATTCAAAGAATGTCCCCTAGATGCTACAGCAGTTTCAAAATCCGAAGCAGTTGAGTTTGACCAAGATAATTGGTGACTTCCCTTGAGTCATCTCCGGAGAGGACTTCTAGCAAAGCAATACACTGCTGGGCCAACGCAACAGTAGGATAGTTTATATACAACAGTGCTAGTGATCTCAATGGATATTCGTTCTAGTCGAAGCAGCTTGTTGGATAAAATGTTTCGCAAGATAGTTCGGTCAGTGTCTCTGCCTTGGGTTAAGCTGACGGAAATTGCCGGGATGACCCGACGGAAGATGAGGAGGATTATCTCCCGCCGCATGCTCAGCCGGCTCTCCCTGAACATCGGCTGGCGATCACCATAGAGCGATAAATTCCTGAGCAGCTGCTTCACGCTGTCTGCGGCCGTCTTTCCCAGATGCCTCTAGTTCCGCCTTTTGCCGCCTCCAGTCTCTAGGCTCAACGAGCCGATGGATACGCTCCACTTCGGCGAGGTTCCGCCTCGTCACATTGAGCATGCTTACCCGACGGTTTCTCGATCTGACCCTGATGGTGAAAACGAGAAATGCGAAATTTGATGTGTCGCGAAAGCGGCCACCGTGCCGTAGCAGCACCAGCCTCGCTTCTGTCTCCAGGCTCACGTTTGGCGAGGCCAACATACGCCGTGCCGCGGCCTCCGCCGTAGCCGCCGGTCTACAACTCCTGTCCCCTTTTCGATAGGCTCCTCCGCTTGCCGCTGGCCAACACGGCCCGGGTTGCCCCAGCTGCCTCGTTCCGGGTACGCCGAAATCGGAAGAAATAGGTTTCAGACCTAGGTGGAAAGAGGTCCCCGACGAAGGGGTGCCGTCACCAGCATTACCAGTTGAACGACCGCTAAACGACCTGTCGAATAATGACCTCTCGCTTCTAAGGAGGGGTAACAACTATAGAACCGTCAACGCCGGCGGCCAGTCGAGGGAATCAGACGGTTCAAGGTCTCCAAGACGAAGATTCTCCGCCAGATTGCCTGGAGTTCTAGAGCCCGAGCGTTTTCAAGACGATGTAATGGTACAGCTTCTTTGGAGCAGTTGGACTCTCTCTTGATGGCCTCCAATGAGGCGGCCTAGAAAGCGTTGCCGTATTTGCCGCCCTGTGTGTTGACGTCCGCGCCTTCAGCAATAAGATCCTGTGCAGGTGCTACGAGTCCAACATAGCGAGTATAGTAGAGCTTCTCCAGTAGATAGTTGGGGGGAAGGGGCCCCGCGGCCCGGCGCCCTCGGTCGCCCG
>NW_026944228.1:77880-194993 GCF_033297405.1 Parathielavia appendiculata | reverse complement strand
TGGCCGCCATAGTCATCGGGCGAGAAAGGAATGATTAGGGGTTTGTCCTAGGGTGGTAACCGTGGACAGCAGTGGTGTTTGAGTGCCGATGCTCTCTGCGCTGCGTAACGTTATTTCTCGCCGTCGTCGCGTCTTTTGGAAGGTCTGCGCACGTAAAGTCTAGTCACGTGGCCTTCTACTTCGCCATTTCTTTCTGCGGGCCGCGCGCGTTTTGTATTGGGTTTTCCACGAGAAATCGAAGGCCCACCAAGGCAAATGACCTGCAAGCACGGAGCCGAATTTGGCGGGGAAAATGAGGACCCGCCGGTTTTTGGCGGACCGAAAACCGGGTTTTTGGTACGCTCGGACCTGTGATACCTAATGTTATCGGTCTTGCTAAACAGTTAAACTAGTCAACGCTTGACGTTAACCCCCGTGGCTCGTGTTCAACCTGTGTTGCTTTTGCTTCTTTAGCCTCGGCTAGCTGGAAAGGCCGCTTTGAGTGCATTAGAAACTGTAGGAGCTGTATTGTGTCTTTTCTGAGCTCTGCCAGTAACTATGTGTTGAATTATGCGTTGGTCAGTCTCTTCTAGGTTCCCCGGCAAAGATACGAGAGCTTCCTCAATAGCCGCCTTATGACGACATTGAGCCAGGCTGCCTAATTGATAGAATGCCTACCTGAACCTAAAGCAGAGCATCAGCGAACCATCCGTATATCAATCGAATCAGTGATATCTCATATCCCGTACGCCCTATCGCCAACCTTTTTTCGGATTTCTTGAGGAGACCCTGGAAACGCGCTTGTCCCTAAACTCATGTTGTTGCAAAAAGCTGTGCTGCGACGTACGGGATTCCAGGAGCAGCGCAGACTTCGCATGCGCACCCAGAGAAAATCGGGGGGGTTTCTGCAAAGGTGGTAGTATGTGTTGCCCATGTTTTCCTAGTCTTCTATAGCAAGTCACCACTCATTGTGGTATCTTGAGGCTGACTGGGGTCGCTCATCTCAGTTGTCTATATCTGCCTCGGAAGCTCCGACATTTAAAACCCAATCAGCGCTTCCCAGCTGCACTAGGTTAGAGGGCGTGGAGGTTAGTGCGGCGGGGGCCAGAGGAGGCGTTCTGGAAGTTGGAGGGTCTGGACCCAGAGAGTTTGGTATTGGGTTAAAGAGAGCATGAAACGAGAGTGAAAAAGAACTAATACGGAGAGCCCAGAGCTGACACGTCGAGGTCTGCGGATGTCAGTCAGCCTTTTTGGGTTAGTAATGCCGGGAGTCAAGACATACCTATCATCATCCATAGGTAGGACGCGCCTGTCAAGCGTGCGTCGCTGGTGCCGATAGTCGGTTGTCTTGCGGTTTCTGCGGTTTTTGGATCGTATCAGCTACCTGCACAAATCCAGGATATCTCTCACCTTACCGACCTACCTGTTCTTGTCAAAATGGCGCCGGGTGTTTCCACAATTCTGCTCCCAAAGTGCATCTCCAGCTTGTCCTTGACCTCGGGGGAAAAGTCCACCGGTGTCTGCCCAGATACGATACCGGCGAGGAGAAACGCGGCCGCGGTGATATTGGTAGAGAATAGCATGGCAAAGGTTGTTCTCTGGTAAAAGTTACGATGAGGAACTTGAAGTGGAACGGTGACTGTTGGGGGCAGGTTGGGGATTTCGGCAGCGGGGGACGGGCATTTATCCCTTTAGCAACCAGACGTCATCCGCAAACACTTGACGGCAAAAGGAAACATAGGCTCTGCCAAGAAGAGGAATGGTTTATTGATCTTACATACGGTTGCTTTCTACCGTGTGTTGCATCGCTCACTCACCTATTCGGCTCAATCGTGTTATCCTGGACTTGTTCGGCAGCTGTTGAACCGGCTGCATCGTCCGGTACACGTAGCTGAAGACACTAGGGGATCGTGTAGGATATTCTTATCGAGGTGCAGATACATTGGCTGCTGAAGCTTGACAATGGGTTGTGCATTTTGATGGCTGGAGCATCCTGCAGTGATGGAAAGAAAATCTGATGCGAGGCGTATCGTTGTGGCAAGAGATGAGGCTTGTCTCCAAGCCCTCGAGTTTGGGTGGAAAGGCGGCAATGCTCGTCTTAGTAAGTGAGATACTCCGTCAAATGTATGATAACTTTATGGCTTCAGTTTCGATACGGATCTCTCAGAGCAACGTACCTGCTTTCTTCAGTTCCCATCCCCGAGGCCTCCCCTAGAGCTCTTGACCCTGCCGTTGACGCTATCTGGGTAAAGATGAATGCCTGGACCTCAAAACTCTGCCTCGGCATTGACCTCAGATCCCGCCGGATTACCCAGGTCAAACGAACCGTGGACAGTGAGGCATTGCGAGGCTTCTCGAAATCAAACGCGTTGAAGATTGCTGAGTCGAGTTGGTCGGTATTGTGGTACGGATTACTTGTACAGATTACAGTACCACTTTTGATTGGGGTTCCATCCGACCCGGAACAAAGCGAGGCCGTTTGCCTCCGTGCGAAAACGGATGGCAGCGCTTGTTATGAAGGTCGTCGTGTTGCCGTTGTGGACAAGAAGAAGCAGTGTTCAAGAAGGCAGACCATATTGAAGTCCCCTTGGTCTCGTAAATGGCCAGTCATCATGGATAGAGCTCATATGAACTGTTTTTCAAAGTACTGACATCGCAAGTAAGAGCATGCTAGATACGTGCTCCCCCTTGGCGAAGGAGGTTTGTGATGATACTGCGGACCTCCCAATCTTGTACCTCGGTCACGCTGACTGTTTCTCCATTCAGTTGTCTCGCCCAGACGTCCACGTCATCGCCACCCAAATCCCCATGAAGAATCCTACCGGTGTACAACTGCCAGATGCTCAGGTCGAGGCCATACAAGTCATTGTCGATGATCGCCGGCGGAGGGTCTCGTCCAGAACGCTGCGACCTCAGAAGCCTGTTTGTGCAATGTTGTTTCCCGTCCTGGACATGCTCGTCCTCGTCCAGGTACCGACCCTCAGCAAGATCACAAAGCCAAAGTTTGCCCTGGTTGTCGAGAAACTTTTTCTCCAGCTTGATATCTCCATGGATGATGCGTTTGTCATGCAATTGTTGAACGATGTGGATCATCTGGTGCATAATGCCGCGGCGATGCGATGGCGGCAGGTCGTTGGAACAAGACTGTAAAGATCCATCATGAAGCCGTCGAGGAATATCTCGCCATTTCAGATCTTCGGCTTACCCAACACTTTCCTACAGACCGGAATTGCGCAGTCTCCAGCTGTCTGTTGAAGTTGGCATTTTCGAATTCATCCCTCACTTTCTAGATTTCGGAGGGCTGCCCTTCGATTCTGTAGAGCACGTTGTTAAAAGATACCGAGAGTTCAGACTTCTTGACTTGAGAGGCCGCAATATCGACGTCTGGTGGAACTAGTGGCCATGGCTCATCGTCGGGCAGGTCCACGAGTAGGGGAGCCTGTTCGCAGTTGAAACATCGGCACCTATGAGTCTTGTCAGAATGGCGACAAGAGTGAACTAAAGTTGCCAATGTCGGGCCAATTTTAACATGTTCAAGGTGACGAAGTGCCTCGCTACTAACAAACCAGGGTACGGAATAGAAGTGTACATATCCATACATTGCATTGTTACAGTATCCGACTATGCACCTTGAGGGGATGCCGGGATTCTGAACTGCCGCCACTCACCGCCCAAAAACCTCGGGGGTACCACTTTGGTAAGGTATCGACCTGAGTCGTCGAGCTCCCAGATTCATACCCTTCTTGCAAGAATTGGACCACAACGACAGCACGCCATGTCCGGCACATCAACAAAGAAGCGTTCATTGAACAATGGCCCCAAGGACAAGGCGGCGCGACCCACCAAGAAGCAGAGGCAAATGGCCGCATACCACAGCAGCTCAGAAGAGTCCGCGAGTGACAATGAGGACGCGCCCGTCCCAGCCAATCTCCTCGATTCGGACGATGAGGACTTAGACAACATCGAAGTCGACGACGGCGCATCCTCGGAAGGTTCACCATCCGACTCTGACTCGCACTTCGAAGCCGAATCGACGTCAAGACGGCAACCGGCGCCCAAGCCAAAACAACCGACAAAGAAGTCCTTCGTCGCCAAAGATGCGCCCGATTCAGACACCGCCTCCTCCGACGAAGAAGCCAACGTCGATAGTGCAGACGACCATCAACATGACTCCTTCTCAGACGCCGCCAGTCACAGCGACAGCGCTCAGGGCTCCTCCCGACCTAAATCGAAACGCAACGACCCGGCCGCCTTCGCAACCTCCATCTCCAAGATGCTCTCCTCCAAACTGCCAGTATCACGGCGCGCCGATCCCATCGTTGCCCGCAGCGGCGCCGCCGCCGAACACGCCCGCCAGGCCGTCGACGCGGCGCTCGAGGCCAAAGCGCGCAAGCGGCTGCGCGAGCAGAAGCGGCTGGCCATGGAGAAGGGCCGGGTGCGCGACGTGCTGGTGGCGAGCAAGACGCGCACGCTCAATGTGGTGACAGGCGAGATCGAGGAGGTGCCGGACGAGAAAGGGGCCCAGACGACCGAGGAGATCTTGGCGGCTGAGCGGAGACTGCGCAAGGTCGCGCAGCGCGGTGTGGTCAAGCTGTTTAACGCCGTTCGTGCGGCGCAGGCCAAGGCGGCCGAAGCGGAGCGGCTGGCTAGGAGGGAGGGAGTTGTCGGGTCCAAGAGAAAGGAGGAGAAAGTTACTGAGATGAGTAGGAAGGGGTTTTTGGACTTGATTGCAAGTGGAGGCGGCGGGCTAAAAAAAGGTGGCTTGGAGGAGGCGTAACATGGGACAGGTTGGCTTGGACGTTGGTATTGGTGTCGTTTCCTTCAGAGTAGCGTCTCTGTTTGTCTATGTACAGCACCTCCTGGCGGTGCGAGCTATTCGTACATGTGCATGGCCCCGCCACGACCGCGTCTCAAAATCTCCAGGAGGCGTCGCCGCGTCAGTTCGACCAAACATTCCAGCCAAGTCCAGGCCATACTTTTGGTATCTATGCGCGCTTTCCCTGTCCCCATGCATCAAGCAGAAACGCCGGTGACTGATATGAAACGGGCATTTTCGAATTCCTCATTTGAAGTCGCTCGACTGCAAATTCCTCGTCATGGCCGGCAGCTTCACCCGCAAGCCGTCCAACTCTGGCGTCATGACAATCTGGCACCCCAACCGGCTTGTCTCCTGCAGGCCAAACGCCAGGTCGAGCATGTCGTTCTCATCGTCGTCCGGCTCGGGCATCTTGTCGTAGTATTCTTGATCCAGGACGATAACGTGGCATGTGGAGCAGGCGCAGGAGCCGCCGCATGCGCCCTCCATCTCCAGGTCGTGCGCTTGGGCTATGTCCAGCAAGTTGTCGCCCTTGCTCACGGCGAGTTTGTGTTCGGCGCCTTCCTTGTCGATAAAGGTAACGTAGAGCCTGAAATAAGGTGGTCAGCGGGTGAACATAAGAGGCAGTACTTTGGGGTACGCACTCCTCACCGGGCGTCGGAGGGTCCACGTGGCCGTGCGACACGGCGGCTGAAGCAGAAAACGTTCGTGTTTGGAGCGATGTCGACCATGGCGACCGCCGCATTGGGCTCTGCACAAGTCGGGCCGGAGAGGCAGGCAGAGGAGCGACGCTCGGCTTGGCGTAACATCGTACATGCCGCGCGATTGGGCTGGCACTGCGTTTTGGAACGAGCCGTAAACTCGGAAGCAACTGCGCGAACATTTTTGAATTCGACATGGCGGCGGCGTTGGCGGGGAGCATTCGCGGGCGAGTGGGTTGCTGAAGCAAGGGCAAGAGTGAGGACCGAAAAGCTCAGAAATGGAGTGCAAAAGGCAAACAAGCACCCTGAATGTGTCCGTATCTGTATGAAGTATGCACAACTGAGACAGTCAAACACCCCGCCCCTCTTCGGACATAGGCATTCAGATGGGTATACGGAGTACAGTACCGCCTCTGTAGCTCTTATCAACGCGCGCAAAATGCAAAGGATCGAGACACCTCGCGGGTCGGCCGAAGGCGATCTAAGCTCCGACTTCTCCGTTATAAGAAATTGTTCGGCCGATGTGGACCCGGACATGGCACCCCGATTATGCAATAGCAAATAATGCAGG
This sequence comes from Parathielavia appendiculata, assembly GCF_033297405.1. NCBI lineage: Eukaryota > Fungi > Ascomycota > Sordariomycetes > Sordariales > Chaetomiaceae > Parathielavia > Parathielavia appendiculata. The sequence continues at coordinate 188,926 of NW_026944228.1, read as the reverse complement.
ATGACGGATTGGCCGTATCAGATTTCCGAGCACCGTGCCAAGCCAAGCCGATTCACCTCTCCTCGTCATGCACATGCGACTTGGAAAATAATCGCTGCTGAGGTCCACCCACAAGCTTCCCACGACCCTGCGGGGGATACATCAAACGACAAGGCACTGTACCATGGTCCTGCGGGTACAAAGGACACCATGGCGAGCCATAACGACGGGGTCAATCCCCTGAGACCGTACTACATCCCCCCAACCATCGGAGAACCGCCCGAAGCTCTGCCCACCCCTGGCCCGCGCGCATTTTCCCATGCCAACTCGACGGGGAGGTACGCCTCCAAGGCACGCGACATTTTCTCCGACATAGACTACAAGGACTACATTGCTGAGCCATCGCCGTCGGCGGTACAGACACTCAAGGAGGTGTTGGACGAGCTGCTATGGAAGTACACGTCCGTCTTGATGGCGCAACCCTTCGAGGTCGCCAAAACCATTATGCAGGTAAGGGCTCAGGATGACCTCGGAGGGCTAGAAGCGGCAGCAGCCACAGCAGCGGCAGCGGCAGCGGAGGAGGCCCGACAGAAGCAGGCCAGCCAAAGGATAAATATGTATGACGAGGTAGGGTCTGCTGCGCGCCATACGAAGGACGGGACCGCCACTGACAACTTGCAGGATGCCCACTATGATTCAGACTCAGACCTCGACGAGTCGGCCTTCTTTACCTCTCACCAACCGCGAACACCATCACCTATCCTCTCTCGCTCAAAGCACCCGAGGCATCCGACCTCCCAATCTCCACAACCAGCTTCCAGGCCAATACCAGCACACCAACTAGCCATTCGCACGCCCGACTCAGTATTGGAGGTGATCGCCCAGCTGTGGCAGAAAGAAGGCGCTTGGGGCGTGTGGAAGGGCTCCAACGCGACGTTTATTTACTCCGTCCTCCAGTCCCTTCTCGAGAATTGGTCCCGCAGCCTCCTCAGCGCCCTGTTCAACGTCCCGGATCTAGGCGTCAAGAACGACTTGGACCGGCTCGTAGACATCGCAACCCCGTACCCCTGGGCCTCCCTCTTCGTCGCCGCCGCGGCGGCCATCGTAACAGGCCTCATCCTCTCCCCGCTCGATCTCATCCGCACCCGGTAAGCCCTTTCCTCACCCCCTTTCCCTCCAACCCCACTGACGAACCGACCACCATGGCAGCCTAGTAATAACCTCAGCCGCCTCCCGCGCCTCGCGCCGCACCCTCTCTGCGCTCCGCAGCCTGCCGTCCTACCTCTGCCCCTCACCCCTCGTGGTGCCGACGATCCTGCATTCCCTCGTGCACCCGCTCCTGACCCTTTCCACCCCGCTCGTCCTCCGCACCCAATTCATGATCGACCGCGAGCTGGCGCCCACCACCTTCTCCGTCGCCAAGTTCTGCTCGTCCACCGTCGCGTTGGCTCTCAAGCTCCCGCTCGAAACGGTCCTCCGCCGCGGCCAGGTTGCCGTACTTAACTCGCCGCGGTATCTCAGTGCTATGGAAGGAGGGGGGGATGCGGGGGGGAAGGGGAAGAGTAGGAAGCTGGATGAGACGCCTGCTGCTACGGAAATGGAGACGGTCGTCCCGGTGGGGAGGTATGACGGCGTGTTTGGGACAATGTATGCCATTGTGTACGAGGAGGGGTCCCATGTCGTGCCCGGCACGGTCGCAGGCACGGGAGCGGGGGCTAAGGCGAGGAAGAACAAGGGGGTGGCTGAGGCGGTGTACAGGAGAGGGCAGGGCCTGGATGGGTTGTGGAGGGGATGGAAGGTTAGTTGGTGGGGACTGGTTGGGTTATGGGCGGCTGGTGTGCTGGGTGGTGGCGGAGACGGGGAATTCTGAGGTCTCTTCTAATCTTCCCTCTCCCAGTTGCTCTCTGACCAAAGGGAAGATGGATGATGAGCGGCTGCGAAGGCGTGTCAGGGGAGAAGTGTCTGGATAAGGGCGTCCGTGTCCGTACGGCATGACATGGTACGGTGTAACTCGGCACAGGACTGGCTCAGGGGCGTTTACGGGCAGCGAATTTTTTTCGGTTTCCATTTCTGCGCAGTGATTCCCCGCTCATGAAAGACTATGATATCTATCTTACCTTGGTTGCGGGATTCCAGGGCGTGGGCTTGGGTTGCATCTGTATCTCTAGCTGGCTGTGTAAAGTATGACAACAGTGGCGGTGGATACATAGAGTCAATAATAGGCCGGTTGAGGTCAGCCTCGGCCGGTGTTTTATCACGGTACAGTAAAGGAGCACCCGACTGTATCAATAGGTTCTCAGTACGACTGAAATATACGTGAAACACACCGTTCCACCGGAGACAACGTCACCCCGCATTTTGAGCGGAGAGTCTTGGGAACGTTGTCGCAAAGTTTCTGAGAAAGAGGTCCGATATTCAGCGCATGGAACAGGACAAGACTCTTGAGCCTCCTGTCCACACAGCAGACGAAAGCGATGAAGCTAAGTCACTGAGTTTAATATATGGACATGGAGGAGGCACGCTCCCCGGAACTACATACATTGAAGATATTGAAGCTCATCATCCAGACCCTGGCGGGCATCTAGTGCGCCGCTGGCAGTCAATCATGGCTCGCCCATCACCGTTACTCATCGCATTACACCACTCTACATAGAGCCTTCTACAGCCCCTTAGACGCACTGGGCGTACCAAGGGTTCAGCACCGAGCAGCTGGAGCCAGCGGCGCATGCGGTCGGGCCGGCCCAGCCGCTGCCGCCGCACTGGCCGTACTTGGTCTGGGTTGCGCCGCCGGTGGGGCTCGGGGTGGTGGAGCTGGACGGTACGACGGTGCTCGTCCTCAGGGTGGTGCTGGTCGACACGGGCGGGCGGCTGATGCTCGAGACGCTGGTGACCACGGAAGACGTGGTGGTGGGCTGGGAGCCGCCGCCGCCGGGGAGGGTGGCCGAGGCGGTGGCGGTGGCGGTCGACTTGCTCTGGGGAATGGAACTCACGGCGCCGGGAATGAGCGCGGGGCCGGGGACGGGGTAGTTGGGACTTGGGACATAGGGATTGAACAAAATGCCGGGGTCGGTCGCCTTGTACAGGGAAGTGCCGGCGACGCCGCTCGGGACGGTGCTACCGGAGCCGGTAACCCGGAGGTTGATGCACTGCGGGTAGGACTGAGCGCCGTTGGGGCTAGAGGCGCCGTGGAGGGCGATGATCTCGTGGCGGAGCACGTAGTTGCCGGCCTTCAGGTCGGACGGAATCTGGACGAGCCAGCTGTTGCCGTTGGCGCGGAGAGCGTCAGCGGCCCACCGGCCGGCGGCCTGGTCGTAGCCGGCGCCGTCAATCTTGAACCATTTGAGCGACTCCTTGCTGACGGACTCGCAGTCGCCGTTGCAGGCGGCCAGGTAGTCGATGACGGGACCGACGTGGGACTCGGGCCAGACGGGGTCCCAGACGATGCTGATCTTGTCACCAGCAGCTACTGTGGCATGGCCGCCACCGGGAGTAGCGCTCCTGTGGCAGATGACATCGGAGGTGCCGAAGTTGTTGGGCTCAACGAAGCCGTTGTCCTGGTTGGAAGCCTTCCAGCCGATCACTGTTGGTGGGTTGGGCTGGTACCAGTGGGTTGTAGGGTCGTAATTCTGGTAGTAGACGCCATTGACAATGATGTGGCTGACATGGCCGTGGGCGGCGACAAGAGCCGCACCCGTTAGGGAGACGAGAAGGGCGGATGCCTTGGACATGTCTACAACGCTTGAGGTGTAGTACGGATAGGGGTGAGAGAAGATGGTCCTCGGTCGTTCGTGGGAATGCTCTAGACCAGGGTGCTGATCAATACGAAAATCACGGCTGAAAGCTGTGGTGTTTTATAGAACAAGAGACGACATTGTCCCCTGGACCATCATCCAAGGTCATGAGGACACCAGCGTCGGGATCAGTGAGCAATGTGCCCCTAGGACCTCGACTGGAATGTCCGTCCGTCTGGGCGTTCGAAGTTCCAAGCAGATGACAGCATGTTGTGAAATCCGAGTGTTCCAACGGGTTCCATGGCGCCGCCTCGGTAGCGTTCCAAGCGCGATGATATCCTGGCTCCGTAGTCGAGGGGGGGATATCGGCCTTCTCGTCCGTCTTGGATCCTCTTGGAGTCCTGGAGCAACCTCGCCGTGCCTGAGCTGCGAGCTCCAGGGAGTTCAGGTCCGGATGCCATTGGCTGAGGGATGGGGATTCCCCAGGACGCCACGCTCCAGCTATCCCGTTTGGGGGCACGCGGGAGGCTGTTTCCGATGCGGGTATCGCATCCACATGGTGGTCGACGATTGTTTGTGGGGAAATGTAACAGTCCGTTTCACCAGCGCCAGTTCGATGCCACGTGAAGGCTTCATGCAAAAACGTCGTGGAGCATGTCGCGGAGCAGTTGACCAGGATCTTTTCCATGGCTTTCATTTGCGGCGACCCGAGCGCACGGTTCCTGCAATATAAAATATATCCGTATATTGCTGCAATACCGACATGCAGAACGGCTCGGTAGTGGCGCGCCTTAGTTGACCCAGGCTGATCGTCGCGGCCTGGTATTGAGACGCAGAATTGGAAAGGATAAAACGTGCGGCAACCCGCTTCATCCCACGTGGGGATCGCCAAGATATCCTCGCCGGACAGTTCTGAAAGGGGAAGGAGTTCCCGTCTGCTGGCTGCCCAACTTCTTATCACTGGCACAGTACTTCACCTGCCAAAGCCAGTGGTGACTCCTCTTCACGACCAGGTCTGGAATCATCTGGGCGGGGAGAACCAGTCTGGCCTTGGCGGAAACTCGGGACGGTCTCCAGCCGACGACAACCTCTCTTTAGAGTCGCAGTTTGTTTGCATCCTAAGTCTTTCCAACGGCACCTTGACGAGGACACTGCCAAGCATCAGGCTGAACAATAACAGTACATGGGCACTAGATAGAGGCGGGAACAACAACGACCCCGGGGATGGCAATGCCGATATAATCCCCCCACACTTGATTTTCAAAGGTAACACAACTATTTTCCCCATCCGAAGGTATCCATAGGAATCTGGTACCCTTCAAGATGTGCCTCTTCAACTCTTTCACAAGATTCAGGGTCATATGCGCCTTTTCGCATGGGTTTCCCAGCGCAAGATGACATGCAAAGGACAAACGGGGGACGGATAAAAGCAGACAGCGCCGAGGCGGATCTTTCCTTGGTGTGCATGTACTGAGGAGAGGATCCTACCTACGGAGATTGGCTTTCGTTCGGTATGGATACTGACCAGAGTTTGTAGGGACTCTTTCTGTAAGACCTCGATTGGAAAAGGGTGTGGGTGCTTTCTTACCAGAGAACCAGGTCTTAGGGAGATTGGAGACGGGCGGCCTTCACGGGGCCGGGTGACCCGACCGTTCACGGCAGATAACCCCACATCCCCGACCATGCTCACACCGACCCTTCCTTCCATCAGGAATCCCTGAAACACCACAGAGATGGCCAGAGGTAACGGTCTCGAAGCGCAGGGCGTCAATCCAATGTGGGACATTGCTCTCTAGAATGCTGCCTTAGGGCTGAGTCTCGGACTGGAATGCGCAATCGATGGTCAAACCTGGAAGGGGCTGGCCGGCTACGCTGGTCCCGACAGTTCGTGTGACGAGAAGTCCGATTTGGCTTACAAGCAGTGTCATACATGCTTTCGTTGAAAACTTATAAGAGCCATCCATGCGTCGATCCTGAATGGCCTCGTCCGGTTCCTGTTTGCTTCTGACCATCTTTATTCATCTCGTATCGTCCTAACCCCGACGCACCATGCTCCTCAGCTTAGCAACCCTCGCCCTGGCCCTCACCAGCACCGCCTTAGGGCATGCCTTCATGTACGGCATCTTCGTCAACGGCAAAGACCAAGGCGACGGCCGCAACATCACCATCCGTTCGCCCAGCACCAACCACCCCGTAAGGGACTTCAAGAGCGACGCCATCGCCTGCAACAACCTCGGTGACATCGCGGCCCCCAACTTCGTCAAGGCGGCCGCGGGCGACAAGCTCGCCTTCCGGTGGTACCACTGGAACCCCGTGGACCCGGCCGACATCCTGGACAAGTCGCACAAGGGCGCCATCCTTACCTACATCGCCAAGTACGCGACCGCCGACGTGAGCAACGGGACCGGCCCCATATGGTCCAAGATTGACGAGCAGGGTTTCGAAAACGGCGAGTGGGCGACCATCAAGATGATCAACAACGGCGGCAAGGCCGAGTTCACGCTGCCCAAGGCGCTGGCGCCGGACAAATACCTCATCCGTCAGGAGCTCCTGGCGCTGCACATGGCGGATATCAGCCCCAAGGTGAACGCCTCGCGGGGGGCCGAGTCGTACCCAAGTTGTGTGCAGTTTGACGTATCCGGGTCCGGGAATGCTGTTCCAAATCAAAATTTTGATTTTAACACGGGTTATTCGTATGATGGTGATGCCAAGGGGTTGACTTTCAACATACATATTCCCTTTGACAAGTACACGCCGCCGGGCCCCAAGGTGTGGACAGGGAATTGAGTCAGTAGCATTCATCTTCGGTGAGCCGGTTGGGAGTTTGGGAGTATAGGGGTATCGTTGTTTGTGTAGAATATAGCCGCATATCCAAGTGCTTCGACTCTCCTGCCTCGCCATCTAACCATTCTCAGCTCGTCTCCTGTGCTGTTCGCGGCTACACCGGCCAGCTCGGAGAGATCCTCGTCGAATCTGACCAAGGGCGCCAAGCCAAGTGATAGCATGTCGATAAGCTTTCGTGAGAGCGGGAAACCAATGTCCCAAGTTCAACCTTCCACTGCCTCACTCGTCGCCTCGCCCGATTTGGGGATAAAATAGCGCGAGTTGCGGGTCATACCCAACAGCCTGGTTCGGTCCAACGGCACTGACAAGATGTCAATGCACTTTGCTGGACTATTTTGCGGGCCCCGCCCCGTTCAAGACGGCAGTGGTTGGCCGCGGCACAAACCCTGATCCTCAGAGCGGTGCCACTGTGCCCTAGCGCGGATAGCATGCTAAGGATTGCATCCTCCCCAAGCGGGCCCTTGGACCTCTGAATGCGGAGGAAGAATGAGACATGGCTTGGTGGCATTTGCTCCCCGTTTGAGGTGGCCGGTACTTGGAAGGTTGGCAGGAGGCCCGTCTAGGGCCAGCCCAATGAAACGAGCCGGGTCTGGTGATGTATCGGCCTCTTTCCGCTGCGCACACGTCGGCGCAGCTGTTCCAGCATGGCGACCTACACCACGCCGGCAGGACGATTCGTCAACCGGGTATAGCCTCCCCTTGGCTTGCGGTACCTGCGGATACACCGCAAGCCAAGCCAAACCACCAGCGCAATGCCACCGACCAGAGTCGCCAAGAACAAGAATATGTGATCGCCAATGCCCATCATCAGCTTATTGTCCCAGTTGTTCCAGGTCCCGCCACCGCCGTCCTGGTGGTAGAAGAACACCCAGGGGTCGGCGCCGGCGGCCTCGTCCATCATGATGTGGTAAAGGCGATGCTCTAGATCCGGGTTGGCTTCGGCCTTGGGAAGCAGGGCGTGGTACTCCTCCCATATGGCCGTGAGAAACCACTGGCCGCTCGAGTACATGATGGTAACGTACGGCAAGGGCCAGTTCCAATTGTATCGGAGCAGGGAGAGGGTCAGGTGGTGCCAAGACGGATGGTTCGGTCGAGCGCCAAGGATGTTGTTGCTTAGAGCGCCGCGCCCACCATCTGTAACCCAGACCGGGTAGGAGAGTAGCGGAGTGAGGTTGGCTTTGCAACCCTAGTAACGGAGAGTCAGCACTTCTGCGTCAGAGGCGAGGCCAGCCCTGGAAGTTACCTACATTGTCCAGGTCCATGTAGATGCCGCCATAATGCAGCATCAGGAAATACCTGACGGCATCAACCCGCTGCACCGGGTATCGGTAGCCGTCGTAGGTGTTTAGGAACCAAGGGTATTCGGATCCGATGAAGTCCCGCGACGCTTTTTCGGTCCAGAGCTAAAGCAATTGAGTGTCAGCAAGCGGCCAGGCTGACAGGGGCAAATGGGTTGAATTTCGAAAAAGCCGTACCTTGAACTCAAAATCCGGGTTCAAATCCCGACATCCCTTACGTATAGTGGCCCATTCCAACGGCAGCTCGTTATATCCAGGTTCGCGCCAGTTGTGGAAGATGTGGTGAACGATCTTAGGGACCGGGTGAATGTTGGTGTCGTTCGGCGACGCGGCGGCGACTTGCGGCTGAGTGAGTCGGATCCTGCATGCTCGAAAAAGATGGACTTGAAGAAAAGAAGGCGGGAATCATGATGCAAGGAGCGTCACTAGGGCAATTGCCCATAGGACGACGGAAATCCTCAGAGAAATGCGCATCTTGGCACCCAAGTCGCGTGTTAGCGACCGCAAGAAGTGCGATGATAAGGACTGGAAGGAGAGAAGGTGCGCCGTAGGGAAAAGCGAATAACCCCCAGATTTGGCAAAGGTCACAGGCCCCACTTACAATGAGCCGCCCGGAGGTGGGTCCGGCTTCATGGCCTTCGATGGAATCTGGATAACTGAATACTGCACCTCTCCATCACATCGCCCTGGATCAATTGTGCCAGATACACGATATATCATGGTACATAATATCATTGGAGAAAATCCCAGCAACTCGGTGCTGAATACACGCTGTCTTGCATATTTTCGACGAGCAGCCTCGTAATTAACAACCCCATTGGCTAACAGTATTTTCCTCGAGATTGCGTGCAGAGGCTCCTTTCCCTGATACACCTGTGTCAGACTCAAAGACGTGAGTTGTGCTGACAGGACAGGAGGGGTCACCGGGCTCTCAGCGTCTGGATATTGCAGGTTGAGTGCCCATGGCCCAGTGACCTGCTCGCCATGTCACTACCGCTGTTACCTTCCAATGCTGCGGCGCAATCCACGTGCACGAGAAAAAGTAGACAAGCCGGTCATTTTGCAACAGCAGTCCCAATCCACGCGGCGCAGCATTCTCGGGTCCGACTCCCACTCTACCTCCATTGGGCTCTTCTGCCGAATTCAAACTACCAGTGCCCAGGACACTGCTCAGTGGCCTATATCGTACCCGTCGTACCCGTCTAGCCCGTAAGATATTCCGTACACTCCCCTCATTCATTGCCAGACATCAGCGTCCTGTTCAATACGATATGCATGTTGTTTCCAATTGTCTCGCCCGCAAGACATTGATGGCCGAAACACGGCCTGCCGCCGGCCTTCCCACAATCATCCAATGGCTGATGTAACACCGCTCCGTCACGCGATCCCATGACCAGGCCAGAGAGGTTCGGGACCGGCGGCTAAAGTGCTTCGCGCATTCCCCAGCCGTCTTGACGTTTCGGATTATGAGGGTCGATTCGTCAGGCTCGCCGACGTAATCCCAATCATCGTACTGAAGAGCCTCTTCGCTCTGCCGCCACGGAGGCGTCTCTCCGTATATCTCCCACAAGTCAATCCACGTGACCGGTTTGCTGACGTTTCTGAAGTAGTCACCGACCTCCCTCATGGCGTCTGGGAATGGCAGTTTGTGAAAGGAAATGACTGGAGAACACAGTCTGTCGGCGCGGATCTTGCTGAGCAAAGGAGGCTCGCCATTGAATAAGTGACTGTACGTCTCATCGAGGTGGATGCCGAGCTGCAGCAAGGCTTTAGCCAGCAGCCGATCACCCCATGTCTCGTCAAGTGAGTCAACATAGATGGATGCGAGGGCTTTTTGATCCTCGATCAGGGATCGCATGGCGCCGCGGGAGAGAATCACGGCGGAGCCTCCATGGGCGAAGCGGACCTTGAAATCCCCAACGGCGTTTCCAAGGTAGTGTGGCTGATACGGGTCGAGGTGCTGGAGCAGGGGCTTCAGCGAGGGCTGGACGACATAGGTGTCATCGTCAACCAGCAGGTACCACCGCTTGCCAGGATACTTCTGGTAAGCCATCTCGAGCCCGGAGATGAACTGTGGGTGTGCGGTTAGTATCGAGGGCGATTGACGTAGAGAAAAGGGCCCAGCATACCTTCATCGCATCCAGCTCCCACCCAAACGACCTGCATAGCTCAAGTGCCAACGTGTCATCGCGTTTATACAGCGCCTCGGCTAGCTGATGGTACTTGTTCACCCTCGGATGGTCCTGGTAGGCGCGCAGGTGCATGCGCAGGGAATGTCCCACCGCGTCATAGACCTGAAGTCCCCGATCGTGAAAGTCGTCGGCGAAGTTGATGTGACCCTCGGAATCGCCGATGACCATAATGTCCCTGAACTCGTTCAAGCTGCTCAGGGCGTCGAGCCATGCCGGCACCCTCTCTTTCGTGCCGTACCCCGTCTTGACAATGACGACAACATCTCGGCCCAGGTCAACAGGGTGCCGCGGGTGTGCATAGACCCAACGCTCACTGGGCCGCGGTGTCAAGGCAGCCTTGAGTCTTTTCGCATTCCACAAAAAGGCTAAGCGGACCGCATTGTCGTACGGCAGGACTAGCCACAGGAAGCAAAAAAGTGCCAGGCCGAGGATGAGAAATGGCCTGAGCCGCACTCTGAGTCGTTGTCGTACACGAGTCCTGCTAGGACCCTCACCGACGCGGTGCCACCAGACTTTTGGGGTCATTTTGAGACCAGACTAAATCAGTTTCACCGAGAGTCCCTCAACCTATGTGCAGAAACACATCAATCGATCAACGATGGCACCACGAACCACGAACCTGTGGTAGCTGGAAGGCGTTGCTTTATTCCTGGTAGCAGAGAAGCCCCTTTCCCGACACGTTCGACTGGACAGCGCGAAGGGGGTAAGTATTGCGCAAACGGCCCGGCCAACTTAATGTCAAGGGCAGTAACATCAACCGAAAATAAAAGATGGGAAGGTCGCTAATGAATCGCGTGTTTTGTTTCCCATATTTGAAATTGATGGGTAGCGCCGTCATGGTTGCTCCCAGTGGTAAGTTGGTCTGCTAGCGACACAAAAATAAAACCTAAAACATCAACACAACGCTCGAGCCAAGCAGGTGGCTAGGGTTAGGGTTGTATTCTAGGGATTCTGCGAGCCACGGGCGACGACGAGCATACATAGAACGCTCAGCGCCCCAACATCATCCTGGAATTGCCGACAACATCCAGCGACGTATGACACCTAGTCCAACCTCGCCCTCTTGGCATCACCTTCTACCGCTTCCCTCCCCTCGCCATTAACCCCCTCGTGCTCATCTTCCCTCGGACGAACAGTTCCCGCCCCTTCCCCAAGCTCGCCGCTAATCCCCTCTTCATCGCCTTCCGCGTTGCACCCAATCCAATTACCTTCCTCGTCAAAGAACTCATGCACATTCTCCGCCGTAATCCACCCGCCGCTGCCGGACATGGCGGGCGGCAGTCCTCCGTCGCTTGCCCCAGCAAACACGCCCGTGAAGCCCTCGATCGCCTCATGGTCGCCTTCAAAAATGATTCGCGCACCGTCTTCGTTCTCATCGTCGTCATCTCCGTCCTGGACGGGGTCAGGGTTCAAGTTGGAGCATTCCGAGATGGCCTCAAAGAGTTGCGTCGCTTCGGGTTTGCATGTTGATGTGGGGCCGGCTTCTGCCTGGGCAGTTGGCCTCGACGAGGGTTGAAGGTTCGGTATAAGGGTCAGCTCGATTGTGTCAAAGTCGTCGTCGCCTGCGCCGCCTTCGGCGAGCTCGAGCTGGAGGTAGACCGAGGGGAAGGTTTGGTCGCTGGTGCTGGAACGGAGTGTTTTGACGGCGTGGATACTAATTTGCTGGTAGGGGATTGAGGCACCGCATTCGGCAGAAGGGCAGAAGATAGAAAGGTTGCTGGTGAGATGAGTGTCAGTTCAGCGGATGGAGTCGATATTTTGGGTTGGGGGCGGGGCGGGGTAGACTCGTACCGAGAGTTCACAAATATATCAACCTTCTGTTCGATCGTTTCTTGGGTTTGGCCGCTTAGCGTGCTGTTTTCGGGCGCTGTAGGATCCGAAGAGAGGTCGGCCGGAAAAAAGGGCAGCTTGCCCAGCTGGGATCTGGGGATCCAAGCTTTTGCGCCTGTCGTATGGTAGTGCAGCACGGGCTTGCCGTCGTAGAAGCTGTCGGGTGTCTGCTCTTGGTGCTCAGAGAGCGGAACATAGTCGCTCAAAGCGAATGGTAACCGGACTGTTTCTAGACTCATCGCGCGACCAGGGCTTGCGTACTTTGGCAGAGTATACTTTCACAAAGTTGTCATGATTCAGGTGGTGAGGCTGCAGCTTCGAGATAATGCGTGGGGTCGAGCTCTTATCAGCTTATCGGCTGCCTAAGCTCCCTCCGAGTAACGGCCAGTTGCGACACAACATCCCGCTCTCAACAGTCAGCTCCATCCATCCACTGAGCTAGATTCCGCACCCAAGATATCTCACTGAACATAGGTTGCTTTCAATTCAGGCGTCTTTGAACCAGGCGCACTTTACCTCCTTCGGGCAGATTGTTTGAAACCAGCCTTTCGCGACGACAGATAAACGCACACCAAGCGCCCTCGCACAGTCGTGTATCCGCCACCGCATTCATCATGCACGACAACCGTAAGCAGCCCTATCCTATCTCACAGTAACGGCTCCCTAATATCCAGATCAGGCACCCACCCTCTGCTCCAGCAAGTCCCCCTCACCGTCTCCCCTTTCGTCAAGCTCCCCACCGCAACCACCCTCCCATACCAGTACAAACCAATGCCCTCGACCCTCCCGCCCTCTTCCATAACAAGCGCGCCCAGCGGCGCACCATCACTAACAGACGACCCCGCCAACACCACCTCGTCCTCCGACCCGCACCACGCGTCGGGGGCAGCCCACAAACCCAAATATGTCGTCTCACCTTCAGGCCACGCGGCACATCCGGACGAGATCCTCGCCTCATGTCGCGCCCTGCACGCTCACGTCGCGCAGCTGCAGGCGCAGGCCGAAAAGGATCTCGCCGAGTTTACGGAGCGGATCAAGGCGAGGGACCTGGCTGAGAAGCGGAGAGTTGCTCCCGGGTGGTTGGACAGTGAAGCTAGGCTGTTGGAGCCTGAGAGGGCGGGGGCTGCTGGGGCTGGGGCTGGAGCAGAGGCTGGGCGGCCGCGGGAGACGTCGTTGCGGCAGCCGGTGCAAGGGCCTGACGGAGAAGAAGTGGGAACTTGGGATGGTTATGGGAATGGACATGGGCATGGGCCAGGAGGTGCGAGTGAGATGGCCGTGCCGAATGAGGGCGAGCAGCTGGATCGCGTGTTTGGGGCTCTGCAGCTGGGGAAGTCCTGACGGGCTCTGTGAGTATACGGTGGGACGACATTTGGAGAATGATGATGATTTATGTGGGTTTGACTGCATGGTGTGTCGCAGCATGTTTTTCGTCCCGCTCAACTGTTCCTCGCTGGGTAAGATACGTGAAGTTACCATGCTCCATTAAGGCTCCTCACCACCAGCAGCACACGGTTTTTTGCCTTCTCCCGCATTCTTTGCGAGTCTTCATCTGAACGATCAAGACGAGTCATTCGACGAGTGCAAGCCACCTTCAATTACCGAGTCTAGTAGGTATTGTCCGGGCCTTGGCTGTCAACATCCCCTTTCCAAATGGAAAAACTACTGGTCTGGGAATAACGTTACTAGCCAGGCTCATTTCCATTGCTCGGACGCTCCCGGCTCAAGTACCCGGAGGCCCGTGCTCAGCTCCCTACCAAGGCTTGGCGACTCGGTCAATTCCAATTTGGACTTGGCGAGCTCGTCAGACATTTGGCAAATCACCCATCCATCAACTTTCAGGCGACGACAATGCCAACCCAAAAGCGCATGACCGCCAACCCGGTCAAGCCTGCGCGTTACCGCGCGGGCAAGGCTGCAGGCCCGGACTCATCATCGGAATCCGAGGCTAGCGGGTCCGAGCAGGAAGAAGATATCCAGAAGAAGGCACCGCCGCGGAGGACAGCACCACCCCCCAAATTCGCCAGCGCGGCTGGCCCCGGGCGCATAATCAGCCGAGGCGACGGCGCCAAGATAAACCTTCAAGGCATTGCAGTAGCAGATGGGCAAGACGAAGTTCGGCGGCAGGCTGCGCGAGCGGCGAGGTTGGAAGCCGAAAAGAGGGCAAAAGAGGAGGGGTTCGTGACCGAAGAAGAGGAAGAAAGCGATGAGGAAGGCAGCGAAGAAGAGAGCGAGGAAGAGGAGGAAAGTGAAGAGGAAGCGGCGCCGCGTCGGTTGATGATGCGACCCAAGTTCATCCCCAAGAGCCAACGGCAGGCGAGCGGCTCTGCAATCGCAACACCAGCTGCCGCAACCGAGACAATTTCCCCAGAAGAAGACGCCGCCGCAGCCGAGGAAGCGCGCCGCAAAGCCGCCGACGCGCTAATCGAAGAACAAATTAAAAAGGACCTTGCCGCACGCTCCGCCGGCAAGAAACACTGGGAATCCGACGATGGCGATTCAGACAATGAGGTCGACGACACGGACGACATCGACCCGGAAGCCGAGTACGCGGCCTGGAAGCTGCGCGAGCTGAAACGGCTGCGGCGCGAGCGCGAGGCGATCGAGGCCAAGGAGAAGGAGCTCGCCGAGATTGAGCGGCGGCGGAACCTCACAGAGGAGGAGCGGCATGCCGAGGACGAGGCGCACCTGGCGAAGCAGCGCGAGGAGAAGGAGAGCCGCGGTAAGATGTCGTACATGCAGAAGTACTTCCACAAGGGCGCCTTCTATCATGACGAGAGCAAGGCCGCGGGGCTGGACAAGCGGGATCTGGTAGGCGCCAAGTTCGCGGACGATGTCAACCGGGAACTGCTACCTAAGGCGCTGCAGTTGAGGGATATGACCAAGATTGGCAAGAAGGGCGCGACGAAGTACAGGGATCTTAAGAGCGAGGATACGGGGCAGTGGGGGCGGTTGGACGACGGCCGGCCCAGGCGCGAGTTTGACCGCAACGTCGACGAGCGGTTTCGGCCAGACGATCGCCGTCGGGACTGGGAAAGGGGAGGGGACAGTGGCGCGAAGGGTGCTAATGCGATTCCGCTTGGAGACCGTAGGGACAAGCCGCTTGGAGCTGATAGGGATCGCGACAGACGCCAGGACCGTGATGAGGACAGGGCTAGGGATCAGAGTAGGGACAGATACAGGGACGATCGTCTTGACTCTTACCGGCGCCGAGACAGCAGCCGAGATCGGAGACGGTCACGGTCACCAAGGCATGACCGGGATGATCGGCGCAAACGATCCCTGTCTCGGGAACGAAATGGAGATCGGTACGAAAGCGATAAGCGGCGGAGACTGGACGCCAGATAGATGCGATCTCTGAATCCGAAACGCGGAAGCATACAACTTGTATGAAATCGTCAGGGTGCCCACGAGTTTCTCTTGAAAACCCATGCTATGGACCTGGAACACGCATGTTACAACTGATTTTGCTGCCGCACAGATCCGACATCAGATTCTCGTTATTTCCACCCTCGCCCTCTCGAATATCTTGTGCGCGACCATTCCACCGCTCGCAATGTCCTCCTTGGACGGCGGATAAAGCGTCATCTTTGCATATGTGCCCGCTGCCTTCCGCTTGGAGAGAAACCCAGGGTTGATGACGAGGACACTCTCCACAACCTACGACCCATTTCTTGTCAGCCGACCCCTACCAGACACAAAACGCAGCGAGGAAAGAACATACCTTTGCAAACGGCGGCAGCGCACTCGGCACCACCAACACATCCGGCCTGACATTGACCATTTCTCCCAGCTTCAAGTAACTCACATCGAGCATCGCACCAGGCGGCACGCCCTCACTCCCACCGTCTACGGCGCCCGTCTTGGGCAGCCTCTTCCGATCGGCCGACGGAAACAGCGGGAAGAAATGCCTCTGCTCAATCAGATACCGACTCACCCTCGACAGCGCATCTAGCCCTGTCCTCGCGCCGCCCAAGATCTCCTCGTGCCTCAGCTCAAACAACACATCCTGGCTGCTGACGCCGACGACCATCTCGTTCATGCTCAGCGTCATGGGGTTCCCGATGATGCGCGCCGTCTTGGGCAGGCCCAGCTGCGCTCGCGGGAAGGCGTCCTGCGGCCACGAGACATGCTTATTGAGCACGTCGCGCACCGAGGGGACGAGCAGGATGGTGACGGTCGGGTTGGCCGCGACGAGACGGTTGAGGGCGGGCGAGATGAAGTATTTGAAGACGGTAGCCATGGTGGGCGTGTCCGGGTCGTAGGTCGCTTCCGGGGGCAGGTCGAAGTCGCCGTAGGCGATGAGTGGGTGTTCCATGTCGATGAAGGGGCCCGTGAGAACCAGCGCGTCGACGTAGGTGTCGGCTGCTTCGCTGCAGAGCACGTGGAGGGGCTCGAAACCAAGGTTGTCGTCTGCGGTATAGGGCCCGGACGCAAAGAGAATGGTGAGGGGGGAGGTGGGGTTGTCATCTGAATCCATCGCGTCCGGGCCGCCGCGGAGCCGTTGCAGGTGGGCAAGGAAAGCGTCGGGACTGGAGGCAGCGTTAGGAAGGAGGGGAATGTCGAGGACCTCGTGGACGGTAAATTCGCGGCCCGAGGAGTTGATGCCCCTGAGAGCAACGATCTGGCCGGGGAAGAATTGGTAGCCCTTGAGTTTGCCGAGATTCAGGGGTACACGCAACCCGTTGCCCAACCTCCTGGAGCTTTCCAATACTAGTGACGCGGCATTGAGCTTGCCTTCGAGCGAGTCTGACGCGATTCGTCCAACGGCAACGATCTCGGAGGTGCCTTGGCTGGCTGGGCTTCCGAACGCCGAGTCCTCCAACTTGTGATGCTCCATGACTAGCCCGATAAAGTCCTCTATCCTGTCATCTAGGATTTCGGATGCCTCAGACAGTTTCATGGCAAGACCCTTGTACCCGAGCTTTTTCTGGTCTGACGCAGCGGTAAGCTTGATACGGGATTCGCTGAAGGGGGAGATGGGTGGTTCGGCGGCTTCGAGTTGCTCGTTCAGGATCTCAAGGACTTCGCCGGGATTCGGTCGGTCACTGAAGGATGATGGGCTAGAGCGATCATAGTGTTAACAGGGCAACCCAAAGGGGGGGTCCGTAACCTCTTACGGGAGTACGCCCATGGCGTTGAGCTGGTCCTCGACTCCCAGGGGCGAGCTTGTTGGCTCAGCCATTGCACGGGATATTGCTGGCGTCCTCTTCGCTGCTGGCCTAGATCTTCCCGGTCCCGGCGTGGCAAGCCCATCCAGCATTCCAAATACATCGCCGCTCTTGCCCGTCCGAGGAGTTGCGCCGGCTCGCTTCTCCGTCTTGATGTGCACACGCGACCGACTACTCCTCTCAAGTTCGTCTTGGAGGTTCTGCTTGAATGCGCGGAGGGTGTCGATGGTGACCTTGAAGTCATCCATACCAATTTTCATGCCGTATGACTCCCATTTGAAGAAGAGGTCCTGAACGGACAGCTGGTGCATGCGCATGATGGACTTCAACTCGGCGACGATATCGGCCTCGAGGTCCTTGCCTGCTGACCCAAACCACTGGTTCAGCTCGGCGATCGTTTCGTCGGTCATTGTGGGACGGCAGTCGTGTCGAGGGTTCAATGAGTGTCCTGGATGAGAGTTCTTGGCCTCGCGATCTGTGCAGTCGAGGTGTTCCGACTTTGCGACAATGGAGGAGGCAAGCAACTTTTGCTGTGGATGGGACGCGGTGCTCCGGGTGACACGTGAGAGGCACTCAACGCGACAACGCGCCAGGAATCTCCTTTGCGCTAGCGCAGGTAAGCCCTGCAGGGACCCGGAAACTGCCGCTGCCTTCCCTGCTTGGCGTTGTTTTCGTCCAATGCCGTCGATTTCCTCGGCAGGGGGTGCTCGCTTCCTTGGGATTGTCATCAGGCGGCTTGTGACTTGAGGCCGTGACTCCCTCCCATTCTCACACCTTCAACTACTATTTGGACTCGGGAGAATCAATTGGCCCAGTCCCCTGTCCCCTCCGTCCGATTTTATCCTGTCTGTTTAAAAGACTTGGTTGACCAGCAGAGGAACGGGGAATAAAATCTAGGCACAGTACCCAAGATTCTGGCGGTGAGTGCAGCCGGGGCTTCGTTGGAAGTCTCGTCCTCCATATGCTGAGCGTGTTTTAGCCTCTTCCAGCAAAGGGTAGTTTGAGGCTTACTGTCAGCGATGGCGACAACCGTTACGGGCCATGGCACTGACTCGGTACACGAGAAAGCTGCTGGCCCGCTCAAGGTGCCGTTGCTCGCTCCCACTCCGGATAGCCGCCCCAAGCCGCGGGAGCCCCTTACGGCCGAGCAGCAGCAAAAGTACGACTGGCTCCTTGAGCAAGTGAAGGCCTGGACCGAGATTCCTTCTGCCAAGGGCAAGGCGGGCCCGCTCACCGACAGCGAGAAGTTCTGGCTTACCAGAGAATGCCTGCTGCGCTACCTGCGCGCCACCAAATGGCACGAGAAGGACGCCGAGAAGCGCCTGCTCGAGACGCTCACCTGGCGGAGGGAATACGGCGTTGAAGAACTGACGGCTGAGCACATCTCGCCCGAGAACGAGACCGGAAAGCAGATGATCCTCGGCTATGACAAGGAGGCTCGCGTTTGCCATTACATGAGCCCCGGCCGCCAGAATACGGAACCGTCTCCTCGCCAGGTGCAGCACGTCGTCTACATGGTCGAGCGCGTCATCGACATCATGCCGCCCGGGCAGGAGACCCTGGCGCTGCTGATCAACTTTCAGCAGAGCAAGACGCGCTCCAACACGGCCCCCGGCATTGGCCAGGCGCGCGAGGTGCTGCACATTCTCCAGCACCACTACCCTGAGCGGCTCGGCAAGGCGCTCATCATCAACATGCCGTGGATCGTCACCGGCTTCTTCAAGTTGATCAAACCCTTCATTGACCCCCTCACGTATGAGAAGCTCAAGTTCAACGAGGACATGAGCCAGTACGTGCCCCCCGAGCAGATGTGGTCGGAATTCAGCAGCGGCAAGCTCGAGTTTGAATACGACCACGCAGTGTACTGGCCCGCTCTGCAGAAGATCTGCAGCGAGAGGCGGGCGGCAAAGTGGCAGCGGTGGATTGCTGGCGACCAGCAGCTGGGCGAGTCCGAGGACTATCTCTCGGGTGCTGCCGAGGTTGGAGTTGCAGCAGCACATGTGGCAGTAGCGGCGGCCAACCTCGAGGCGAAGGCAGCAGAGAAGGTCGAGCAGACGTCAAACTCAACGGCCAGGGACGCAGCTGAGGAAAAGGTTGCCCAGTAGTAGGCTGTCGAGGGTCAAGTCTGAGTCAGGACCAGCTTAAAACAGCAGAAGTACCTCGAGCTGAGACCCGACATGTCCGTCAGACCAGGGCGCAGCACCATCATTTGATTGCTTGCATGGGCAATAGATGAGGGCGTGCAGTACTGCTACAAAATACCATCCAATGACTGCCTCGATAAATGCCCCGATACCCAAATTACTTACACTTCTTCACTTCAGAGGCCTCCCAACATCTCTTTCAGGCACGTGTGTGCCTTTAGCGACCATGCTAGGCCGAGGCTAGTGCTAGGCACAGAAGCTGAAAGTAGCGTACAGTACCTAACCCACCACCAGGCTTGGCTCGCCTATACTCGCCCGATTCGACGACACTGACGTGGCCTGGCACCTTTTCCTCGTCCACCATTTCAAGCAAAAGATCCAAATAACGTGTTAACATTGGCAAACTGAGTCGGATACTGTTCTGTTGTAAATAGACCGCTCGAGTTCCACTGGCCATACAACCTTAAGCACTGAAGAACAACTTTCTCTGTCCTCAGCCATACCCAACTCAACAGAACAACAACAATGTCCTCAACATCACCACCAGCAATAACCAAGGCTTGGATCTTTCACCGCCCCGGGCCGTACCGCCAGACCCTTACCCTCACCGACGCTCACCCACTCCCGCCTTTCCCGCCGACCCCGCCATTCCCCAAAACGGTCCCAAACCCAGAAGAATGGCTCCTCCTTCGCGTCTCCTACGCCGCCCTCAACCCAGCCGACCTGGTGACACTCTCCGTCATGCCCTTCTTCATCCGCTCCCACCGCAAGAAGACCAACACTCCGGTCGCGGTTGCGGGCGTGGATTTCACCGCCGACGTCATCGACGTGTGGCATCCCACTGCCACTGCCACTGCCCCTGCCCCTGCTCCTGCCTCTGCTGCCGCCACTGCGTCCGGTGCCGGCGCCGGCGCAGGGGCCAGCAGCAGGTTCAGGTTCGCCAAGGGCGACCAAGTGGTCTGTTTCCCGCCCTTGGCGCACCTGCTCGCGACGGGCGTGGGCGCACTGCAGGGCGTGGTAGCGCTGCCTGCGCGGTACGCGGTCAAGATCCCCGCCGGGAAGACGAAGCGGGAGGCGGCGGGGCTGTTTCTGGCCGCGTGCACGGCCGACGTTCAGGTGAATGAGTGTGGCGTGGCGGCTGGGCAGAGGGTGCTCATCGTCGGGGCGAGTGGAGGGGTCGGGGCGATGGTGGTGCAGATGGTAAGGGACCGGGTTGGGCAGGAGGGGAGGGTGGTGGCCGTTTGTTCGGGGAGGAACGAAGAGATGGTCAAGGGGCTAGGTGCTGATGAGGTGAGTAACTTGTTTCTTGCTGAAAGGTCTAAGGTCAGGGGGAAGGGGAAGGGCTGCTAACGAGTCTAACCAGGTCATTGATTACACGCAACATGCGCATCTCCCCGGGGAGCTGGCGAGGCGGTTTGGAGACCAGCCCTTCGATCACATCATCGATGCCTTTGGCAACCAAGAGGTGTACAGGCACTCTGCGCGGTACCTCAAAGCCGCGGGCATGTACAACGCCGTGTCGATCCACTACGCAGACTACACTTTCTGGGAGCTACTGAAGAGCGCCATGACCCTCTTAACCAACTCCATCTGGCCGCGGTCGCCGTGGCTGGGTGGCACTGGCCGGAGATTCAAGGCCGCGAGCATGACGGACCCGGGTCTGGAGACAATGGAGCGGATTATCAAGCTGTTCGGAGAAGGGAAGTTGCGCGTTGCCGTCGACAGCGAGTGGCCGTTTGAGAAGGTCCATGATGCGCTGGACGTCGTCAAAACTGGCCACGCGGCGGGTAAGGTCATCATCAAGGTAAATGAGGAGTGAGGTGACATTTGACTTGTACTGTTTGATTATATACCTAACTCTCTCTGGTATCTTTCAGTCCGTCGCAGGTTCACCCATGTGCTTCTAAAGGGTCCCATCTAGTCACTCATGAATCAAACTCAAGCTCCAATCAAGGTGAAAGCAGCACGCTGTATTTTCTCTTGCTCGGGTATCCCCCGAAGTGATGAGACGCTCGCCCGCAAGGGCAGTGATCAAGCAGCCCGTAGCGAAAGAACTCCAAAACAAGATATCCAAGCAAAAGTTACCCCAAGCGGAGAAGCCTCTTAAACCGCTGCGCCTATACTCCCTGAAATGCCCCAGTAAAGCGATGTACCCAAGAAAGACATATGCATCCCTAAACCCAGAGGAGTCGCTATAAGGCCCAAATTGAATATATACCGTCAAGTCGTAATGAAAGTCGGGCTCAATCTTCCAAGGCGCCGTCCCGGATCTTGGTGCCCGCCCTCTCCATCGGGTTGTCCCTCTCCTCAGCCGGCGGCGTAAACTGCGGCCGCGCAAACTCCTCCGTCGCCCTCCTAGCTGTTCCCCCGGCGCTATGCCCGTACTGCGAGACTGGGCCCTGCGGCTCCCACCTCTGCCATCCCGGCACGGTCGCCTCGTGACGGGGCGACTGCATAGACACAGACGTCGACGTGACCGTCCTGAGCGAAGCAGCATCCCCGCCCTTGACCGCACCAGCAGTCTCTCCGTCATTCCCCGCACTGACGATGCCCGCCTCACCGCCGTCCGCAGCATGTTCCCTCAACAGCTCCTTGACCCCTTTGGCATGCTCCATCTCCTGCATGAGGTCGCGATCCGTCGGCCACAGCGACTTCCTCACGGCGGTGACCCCCAACTCAAACACCACCAGCGCCGACAAGACCACGAGATGCACCAGCCACCACATCCCCTGCCTGCCAAAGCCATGCACAAACGCATCCCGCACCACATACAACCCGATCGACCGGTGCATGAGCGCACTCAGCAAGATATTCCACAGCCACCATCCCAGCATCGAAAGCCCCATGCCGCCCAGTATCACCAGGGTGCGGTCGTGCACCTCGAGGAACATCAACTTGATGTTGATGAACATGACCGCCAGCGAGAAAGCCAAGGTTCCGACGGGGTACAAGTCGGCTGACACGGGCCAATGCGACGCCACGGCATAGATGTAATACACCGAGTAGAAGATCATGGCCGACTCCACGACGGCCATGAACATCCACCCCACGTACTGCGGGACATTGAACCCCTTGTTCTTCTGCCCAAACGTGTACAGCTCCGGCACGGCCAGCAGCGTCTCGGCCGACAGGTCGCGCTCAAAGATGCCCGGGATGATGACGGGCAGCGAGGTGAAAATGGTGTTGAAGACGGTCAGCGAGGTGGACTCGAAGAGCGAGGTGCCCGTGTAGCCGTTGTAGCGCATGTAGTGAGCCTGGAGGAGGTAAAAGACGACCTCCTTCCAGAAGGTGCCGAGGATATACTTGCCGCTGCGTACGTAGTTCCACCGGCCGTGGACGAAGAGCAGGCGCTGGAGGAAGCGGAACTGGGCGATGGAGTAGTCTGAGATGCGCGCCGCCTGCAGGCCCTCGCGGCCTGAGATGCCGATGCCGACGTGCGAGGCCTGGATCATGGCGATGTCGTTTGCGCCGTCGCCGATGGCGAGTGTGACGGCCGAGGGAGCCTGGCGGCGGATGCACTTGACGAGGTTGGCCTTCTGTGAGGGCGACGCCCGGCAGCAGATGACCGAGTCGACCCTAGCGACCAGGTCGAAGAACAGCACGCGGAACGCAGCGTCGTCTTCCACCACCGAGAGCGTGTGCCCGTCAATGACGGCCACCGAGTGGGGGACCATGCCGCGGCTGACGTCCGTCAGTGTCATGGCAAGCCGCTCGTGCAGGTCGCCCAGCGTCGCATCCAATATGTAGACCTCGGAAAAGGGCTTGCAGATTCTAGCCGAGTGGGCGATGTTGATGGCTGTCTCGCGCTTGTCGCCGGTCAACATCCAGACCTTGATGTTGGCGCGCCGGAGCTTGTCGATCGTCTCTGGCACCCCCTGCTGCAGCTTATCCTCGATCGCCGTCGCCCCAGCAAGCTCAAAGTCCTGCTCGATGAGTTCGGCGGCATCTTCGATGCGCTCCTGACGTTTGACGAGGCTGGTGGTGGCCTGCAGGTAAACCTCCTTCCACCTCCGATACTCGTCCTCGTCCAGATAGCGGTATGCAAAGATGAGTGTCCGGAGGCCTTCGGTAGCAAAGTCATCAACGTGCTGAAAGCAGCGCTCGAACACAGCGCCCTCGTTCAGCGTGGCCGACTCCTCAATCACAGCATCACAGGGGTCCGCGAGACGAGCGAGCTCCATCGACCGGCCGCCTGCCAGAGAGCGGCGCGGAGCCTGATAGGCATCAGCTTCCGTGGGCGACTCAACTGCTCCGCCAGTGTCGCGGCTGGAGAGCCAATGACCGACGTCATCGGTAACAGTCGCAGACAAGCGCCAGCTATCTTTCCGGTCCAGAGCTCTCTGGAGATTCATGCTGTCACGCTTGGGACTCTGCAGACTCAGGCGACGGAGAGCCTTTTCCTGCTCGACACTCCTGCGCATACTTGCTCTCCTTTCGACGGCCGAGGCTGTCTGCAGGGCAAGCTGTTTCTGTCGGAGGCGGGGCAAAATCATGCTATCGGCGCCCTTGGTAAAGATGCACACCCGGCCGTCGGGCATGCGGATGATGATGGACATGCGCTTCCGCTTGCTACTGAACTCGATGACGTCCAGGATCTCGTACGTCTCGGTAGTCGTCGAACCACCGGAGCTGGGCACCTGGATTGTCATGGATCGCGCAGCGCGGTCGACTAGCACGTAGCCCAGGTCCTTGGCAGCCTCGACAAGAGCGAGCTCGTCGGGAGAGGCTGCCTGAAAGCTGATTTCGCCGTCTTCTCCCCTTTCGGGAAGACAAGTGTGGCACAGAGCGAGACAGAGAATAAACTGGCGAGTCTTGCGCGAGAACTGCGAGTGAGGCTTGTTGGCAAGATAGCGAAGCATATCCTCGGTATTGAGCTCGGGCTGGCCATGGGCTGGTTGAACGGATGATTTCCACCGCGAGGCCGTGCTCATCCTGGGAAGACGACCGCTCTCCGCATTGCGTCCGTCGACCAGGGGCTCTTCCATCATCTCGGAACCGGCGCGAGTCGTTGACACCCTGGGCCCGGATGCGAGGTGCCGCTTTTCTGTTGGTTGCGTCCCCTTGCGCGTCAGATTCTTCCCTTTCATCTTCTCGGCCTCCCTCCGCAAATCCATGTCATGGAGCCATGCCGTTCCAGCGACGCTCATCTTGCGAAACTTCATCATGTTCTCGGTCAACGTGCCCGTCTTGTCGGAAAAGACATAGCTGACTTGGCCAAGATTTTCCAAAATCGTCGTCGTGTTTGCCACCATTCGTGTATCCGTGACCGGGTCGTACATTTCTATGTCGCTGAGCAGGAACAGCTGCCCCAGTTTGACAATTTCAAGACTGACATAGAGGGACAGGGGAATGAGCGTGTTGTAGGCAATGACAAAGCCGATGAAAATCTGGCCCAGCGACACACTGACGTGGCGAAGGTACCACGCGTGATGCTCATAGTGGCGGCGCCAGACGATGTAGCCAACGGTGCAGCCAAGACTGAGGAAAACGACGAAGAAGACGAGCATAATAACGATGTGGTTGACAGCGTACTGCAGTTCGGGAGCCTTGGCACGGACGTTCTTGTTGGCGTTCATGCGGATCTTGCACTCCTCGCCGCTGTTTATCACCAGCCCAATGGCGCGGCTAGTGTTTCGAAGGGTCGAGCCTCGGTAAACGACTTCGTTCAAGGTCAAGGGCATGGTCTCGCCGTTGACTGTCACGCGTCCCTCGAAGTTGTACAGATCGATATTTGGGTCTTCAGAAACGACTTCGGCCTCGCACTCTGCCATCCCTGCGACCGAAGAGCAGTGTTTGGCCAGCAGAGGGCAGGCTTGTTTGCTCTTCAGGTTCGTCTCGCCGTCCAACGCCATTGTCTCAATGAATGCGACTCCATTGGGGCCCGTGGCGTGAAGAAGGACAATATCGGCGGGCACGTTCTCGTCCCGCTGCAGCTGGATGATATCCCCAACCCTGATGTCCTGCCACTCAATCCTCGCCCACCTTCCGTGCTCTGCGCCTTCAATGTCCACCGGTTCCAGCTCCGGCACCTGCGTGCCTGCGTCGCCTGTAGCCGATTTTTCCTTTCTGAAGAAGCGCCGGGACACACGACGCTCTGCCCTCGGCGCAAGCTTGACGGTGCCCTCGGGGTCGAGCACGCAAGCTAAGCTCCTATTTTCCAGCTTGTCCAGCTTGTACCGGCGGTAGTCGTCGTATCCCTCCTTCGCCATGCTGAGTGCGACGAAGGCGATGAGCGGTCCAATGGTCGTCCAGGTGCCAGTCGTGCTGAGTCCGGGAATCATCTGCAGGATACCCACGACGAGAAAGTAGAAATTTGCCAGCTTGCTGAACTGGAAAACGAGCTGTTTGGGCAGGAAGCTCCAGACGGTATACCTACTAGAGCGGATGAAATTCGTCACGTACGCGTGGCCTGTCCGCTCGTCTTTCAAGGGCTTCCGTCTTGCCAGCCCAGGCTTGAGGGGAATGTGCCTCCCGTCCTGACTTGGTGGAATTGGTTTCTGCCTCAACAGGCCCTCCACAATATAGCGCTTGTAGGCGCTTTCTGCCATCTTCTGCACCTTTGCCCATGAGCGGGCGGCGGGCGAACTTCGGCTTCCCCCCTGGAGGCCACCCCACCTCCGTTGCGGGGGAATGGCGTCGGTCTTCCCGGCAGAGTGGATGGAGCCCTTGACAGTGTCCCGCAGATCGCCCAACGTCTGGCGTGGTCGGGTCAAAGAGACCCTCGGCTCTTCTGTGCGCACGCGCGCAGGGACAGTCGACGGCCCATCGCCCCTTTCTTTCTCCAACTGTGGGGTAGGCACTTGGGACGGGATTGTGTAAAGCTCGGCCGTTCTTACTTGCAGTGACGGTCGCGGTCGCTGGGGCTGTTGGGGAGGGTGCGATTGGTGCGATTGCCCGTTGTCGTCGTAGCTGCGTGATCGGACAGGGCCACGCGCCGTGTGAGTTCTCAGAGGCGAAGGAGATTCCCCTATTGAATCGGGCCCATCTTCCTGAGCGTTTGCCTGCGTCACGCTGGTGTTCGAGGGAAGGCCTGCGCTCTGGCGCTGCAATTCGATAGTGTCGAGTTGATCCTGTAGCACCTCTGCGGTATTTCGTTGGCTTCGTCCTGCCATGCCGCGAGTCAACAACTTTGAAGTTGCCGTCCGAAACAGCACAAACCCCCCGGATGCGAGCGTGTTAGCGGAGGATGAGAAAGAGGCTGGTCCGGCGGCAATCACGCATTGCCAGACGGAGGTTCAGGGCAGGAGTTAGAAGCAAGTAGTGAGAAAAGATGTGAGGAGAGCTGGACAGGACAGAAGCAACGGACATTGAAACGAGTGGTCTGGCCGGTGAGCCGCCAGTTGACGGGCATGAGTGTGGGCGGTTCAGGATGCACTTGGAAACGGGAACCTTCGCGGCTGAAATGGTGGCCACCTATCAAGTCGCAGAGGGACTTGGCGGGGGGTGGCTGTGAGGCCGAGACCACCGAGGGCCAGTTGCCAAGTCCTCCTGAACTGTGATCCTTGTTCTTGGAATCAACGATGGCTTTCCGTTGCAACCTGAGAGAAACACCCTATGCAGGTAGGTAATCCGTAATGTACGCACTTATGTACGCTTTGTCTTCCAAGTCTCTAGCCTGTCCCAACTGTTGCGTCATATCACCGCAGGAAGCAACAGAAGCAACCGAGGAAGCAAAACGCGCTGCGCCGTCGCGGGGTGCACTGGATGTGGCCCAATCTGGGGTAGGCGAAGCTTGGCATCTTCGCAAGCGCATCCCTGCGATCCTCGCCCATCACAGTTCTGTCGGTTTTGTCGGTTTGAGAGAATACAACCTGGAATGGAATGAAGTTACGAATTTTACACGCGATTAAATTGCTTTGACACCAATTGAGTTCAGGTTTTCTTGCCCTTCCTCGAGCTGCTCCCTCAGTAGAGGGAAACAGGTTTGAACGAGCCAGTGTAGTCCGTTCCTGTACAATCCTAACCTGGTTTGTTTGTTTAACGTGGCACATGCCGACCCAGTTAGAAAAAGTGGAAGTAAAGGAGAAAAAAGTAGGGAAATGAAAAAACATCAAGGAGTGTGCAGAAGCAAAGGAAAATATTAAGGAAAGAGGGAAAAGTACGAAAAACGAAGAAAAATAACAATAAGAAAATAAATAACTAGATAAAAAATGAAGTGGAAGAGGCAAACAGTGAATACCGGACAGTCTTATCTTTCTTCACAAGATCAGCGCGAACAAACAAACCAAGGTTTGATTGTATTAGTACCGTAGATAGACTTGCATCAGCTACTCCGTGACCCCAATTGTTTGTGGCTGAGCTAGCTTGCTGCAGGAATTTCACCCATCAAGTGTTGTGCTGACCCTGGGAATCTCTAAGACGACTCAGCAACTTGCCATCGTTAATGGGGAACATGGAATCTATACTCGACTTGTGAGGCACAAAATATAGGAACTGCTGCAACGGATGCAACCACGAGATCTCGGTTACTCAATGACTTCTGTTTTTATCGTACAAAACCGATGACACCCAAAACGGCTCCAGATCCTGAAGGGCGGTTGCACTGTGTTGCATCGGGCGCTCGGCCATCACCGTCCGTTATGCTGCACGGGAGATCCAGCGCTTGGATACGGGTAGGTAGCGCCCGTTGGCCGAGCATCGAGGCCGGTTCGGTGGCCTGGCTGATATTGGTCTGGCAGTTCAGCCCTACGTACTGTACGGAGTAGCTTGTATGAACAATGCCCTTGCATATGGCGTTACGACAGACCCGGAAGCAGACATGTACAGAGCAAGGGAGGCAGGCTGTTCCAGTGATGTCGCGATTTCCATTAGATCCTGCCATAAGCGTCATAACAGCGCAAGCAACGACAATTTCATAAGCAAATATCTGCGCAGCTCACACTCTTGACCCAAACCACCATTGGATGGACATCGGAAGCACATATCACCCCGAGATAACAAGCCGGCTCACATCGAAAGTGACCACTCCCTCTCTTCACGGCGAATAGGTATATGGAATCGACCACTAAACCGTCTGCCGTTCTCGTTCATTGCTCCTGAAAATCTGCAAGCCAGATATCAACTCCTAAATCAGCCAAGCCAACCATCCCTAGTGCGCAGCGCAAATGATGCTCCCAGACCCTTCCCAAAAAGAGATAGATTAGAACCACATTACCAAGAAAAATCAAGCCTCCTGGGCTCTCACCATTCATCCTTCCTCCCGCAGCCAACGAAACATCTGATTTCCCTACTGAGGAGTCCCCCCCATAGCTCGACCCTCATGGGCCTCTTGGAAGACCAGGCAGGAAATAGATATTAGCAAAAACTTCCCGGCGGACATCGTAGGATACGTCCTCGGGATGACAAGACAAGCGAGGAAAATCCGCATGCAAAACAGAAGAAACGCAACGCAGGGAAGCGAAAGGCCAAGCGTAATACCTGAAACGGAATCTCGGGAGCCGCTGTGCAAGGCGGAGCACAACTAGTCGGGATCTCGTTGGCAGGTGCGTGATTGAAGGATGAAATGGAATAGGAAGTCGGGTCTGTGAAGGGAGAGTTTGTTTCTTCCGCGGAAATATCGAGAACGAGTGAGGTGTGTCGCAACTCCTCGCGTCGGTCGGCAGCAGCACGAGAGCAGCCATCAGACAAAGCCAAAAGACCCCTGGTATATACAACGACGCAACCCATCTAAAACGCCGAAAAAAGAAAGTCGAGCCAGGAGAACCCCTCTCGACGGGTATATCGCACCTCTGAACCATGTATGCTTCTGGCCTCGAGCAATACTGCAGCACCACCCGAGCCGAGAATGCAGACCGACGTGTCATGTCCCTCGCTGATCACTGCGCTTGAACACTCTCCGGAGACAGGGAAGCTTGCTCAGCATCGAAGCGTTTGAGGTCCATGAACTGGTTGAGCTCCATGTCGGCCTGGTTCGGCTCGAACGGCGAATGCGGGTGGAGCGGCAACGTGATGGTCGGCTTTCCGGTCGAGTACATGTCGTTCATGCTCGTGCCGTCGTCCGAAATGGCGGAGCCCTCACAGATGGGAGGCATCGACATCGGCGGGGACTCTCCAACAATGGTTGGATCCG
This sequence comes from Parathielavia appendiculata, assembly GCF_033297405.1. Classification (NCBI taxonomy): domain Eukaryota; kingdom Fungi; phylum Ascomycota; class Sordariomycetes; order Sordariales; family Chaetomiaceae; genus Parathielavia; species Parathielavia appendiculata. Next base: position 159,671 of record NW_026944228.1, on the reverse strand, counting down.
GGTGGTTGAACGAAAGCGGCGAGATGGAGGGAGGAGGGACACCCAGATTCGCAGGGTTGACTAGCGGGGAGAACGTGCCGCTGTAGGGCGTGAAGCTGGGCGCTGGAATTCCGCTGTGGTCCGGAGCCTGGGTTGCGAAGAAGTTGGGGCTTGAAAACTCCGACGGCGAGGGCGCTGTCGTCGCAGAAAGCGGGTATGCCCGCATATCAAGCGCGCCGAACCCAGCCCGGGTATCGATTCGCAGATTGGGCCCGACAGGGCCCAGCATGTTGGGTTGCTGCGGAATCGGGCTGAAGATGTGGGGATTGTGAACGGGCGGCTGAGTCTCGGGCTGCGTGATGTGGAAGCTTGGCGGATGTTGCAGCAGCTGCATCGTCTGGAAGTCAATCGGACCCGGCACACTGCGGCTGCGCTGCCTCTTATGGCCTGGTCCGCGCATCATCATGGTATGCTGGGCAGCGATACCCCATTGCGATTCCTGGAATATTCCGACGTGGGGTTGTGCGAAGTTCGGCTGCGATGACGGCCGAGCTGCAGGGGAGACAGGGGCCGACATGGACAATGGGTGAAGCTGGTCGAACGGACCTGTGGCGCTGTGGCGGTGAATGAAGGCTTCTAAGCTGACCAACTTCGCCAGCTGGCCGCTCAACACCTTTGGGTTTCCACCGAGGTGATGAGTCAGTACCCGAGAGGCCTGCAGGTCCTCAGTAAAGTCGCTGACTTGGATAAAGGTCGCCGTGGTCGACGAGTCCATATAAAACATGGGCGGATGGAGAAGCTCAATCGTGATTCCGCCGTGCTGCTCGCCGCCTTCGACGTTGTTGAGATAGATGTTTTTGATGTATGAAAACGGGTATTCGATCTTGTACCCGGCCTGATCGTTGTTAATGTAGTAGGTCATGGTGCACTTGTCCGGGGAGTAGAAGATGATCAGATCCATGGCGTTCTGGCCAACCCGCATCCACCTGCCTATTGTGAGGGATCGGCAGTTGAGATGGTGGATCACTTAAGGTGTTAGCATGCGGTATCATAAGATTTCTAGCGCTCGGCTGACACTTACAGACTTTGCCCGGCCCCGACTGTTCACCGCCCATCATTCCCTGATGACCGTAGGGCATGAAGCCAGTACGACCAAAGAAGCCGGGGATGCTCTTGCCCGACTCCATCGCCTGCATTGCCAGATACTGTCGCATCGACTCGGGAATAGAATCCATGTCCTCGCCGCTTTCCAGACTCTTCTTAGCCAGCATCTTAATCTTTGCGCGCCTGCCAACGGTTAACAGTGCTGCTCCCCGGGAAAACAGATCAGAAACTTCAGGGCCTTACCGGTTTTGAAACCAGATCTGAACAGACCTCTCGGTCATGTTGATCTCTTCAGCTATCCTATCACGAACCGACGCCGTGGGAGTCGGGTTCTTGTTGAACTCCATCTCAAGCGTGGCCAACTGATCCTGTGTCGCCCGCTGTCTCTTCTGGTTTTTCTGCTGCTGCGTGAGAGTGCTCTTGCGGGTTGGCCGTTTCCCTGACCCTTGCGGCTTGGATCCGTTGGCAGGAGATTTGGACACCTTACTGGGGGTAGCCGACTTGGGCGTAGGAAGAGGCGACTGATTGCCACATGGTGAGGTCGACATGGATGGTGCCGACGAAGTATATCCCTCCTCCTCTTTCCTGACTTCCTCCTGAAACTCCTCCTTCAACTCCTGTTTGGCCCCGTCGGTAGCCATAACGGGCCCAGTGTCTTGTCCGTCGTCCAGATGGGTCGATTAATGAGCGGCGTCCTTTCCTTCAACTTGAAATCGGTGCTGGCTAAACAACCGCTCGGATGTGCGGTGGCGCGCCCAATGTCCGTATCACAGGTTTGGATATGATGGGACTAACCCTGAGGTGTGTCCAAAAATGAATGATCGAATAGGATATGGAAAATTGCCTGTTACAAAGGAGTGTCGTCCTGAACGAATTATCGAACAGGAAAAGTGAGCTGGGTGGTGGGGATAAGGATGAGCTCGGCAAATCGTGCTGAGCCCCAAAACGAGATGCTCCGGGACCGGGGTAAAATGGCTGACGGAAACCGAAAAGAATGAACGGATTCCAAGAAAATGAGCGAATGGCTATTGCAAGGGAGCGACTGTGGTGAGAAAAGCGAAGGTAGAAATGGGGAGAGGGAAGGGGAGGGACAGGGCGGTCGACGGAAGACGATGTGAGGCGATCGAAGGTAGACGAAAAGGAGAGTCGAGGGGAGAAAATCGAGAACGGGGACATGGGGGCTAAGAGGGAAAAAGCAACCAGCAGGCACCGTCGGGTTTGAGTCCCAGGGTTGGCGCTCCCACACTGGGCGGGATGGTGGGGCTTCATTCAAGCGCCTGAACCAAACAGAGACACGGTCGCCGCAGCGAATAACAGAGCCGGATTGCATTCAAACCGTGTGAGGTACAGTGCAAAAATCCGCTGCCCTGCACTCAGGCTGTCCGATGCGCCCAATCACTGCCTGGCGCCCTCTGCAGCTTCCTTGCAATGCCAGTCCAACAACACCGCGGAGTGCGGATAGTCTGGTGTTCCCGGAGTACGCCCTCGAAGGTCTACAGTTACACGTATTGTACATGCCTCGGACCTCGACCACCAAAGTTATCGGCGATAAGATCAGGGGATGGCGATCGTGGGTCCGTTCCCCGGGTGTTTTGACACGGACTTGTGTCTCCGACGAAGCGGCTTTGTGTGCTTCGGTACCTGACTGGGATCAGCCAAGACTGCCACGACTCCAGTTCTCAACTGCGAAACCGAGAGCGGTCGCATTTGAGAAGCGGTCTGCAATTCACAACTCGAGCTACGGATGATGTACCTCGTTGGCGGTTGGTACAGTCTGTTAGTTTCTGTGCCAGATTAATCAGATGAACGCACACCGCATTCGGCTCAGCGGTAGGTTCCGTCATCCGAATGCGTCTTCGGACTCTGAAACATCGGATGGACAGTTGGTATTTACACGGTATTGTAGTCCGGCTCTGTATGGCAATATATTGGAGGAGACAGCACTCCCAAATATGTGCTTACTCGCCGACCTGCTGTACGCCTGCCCGTGACCCAGCGACTGCGGGTTGAATCCACGATCGCCAAATGTCCCCCCGCATTATTCGGGTCACGCATTGTTTCCAACTTGCCGCGACGTCTCGGTGGTGGGCCACAATGCTCCATGTTGGGCCCTTTCTTGGTGCCACAATTCGGTGGGTCGATGGCCGACGGCAGTGGATTACCGGCAACTCGGCGTGCCTCGCGAAGGCAAGGGCTGCGACGAAGATGTGGTCGACAATTCATCAAGATAAACAGGAACCAGACCCTTGGGACCTGGAAAGGGTATCTCATGCCCGTCTTAGCCTCGCTATCGAGCACCGTTCTTTCCCCCCCGGAGCGGTTGTTTGCTCATTCCTGCCCCCCTCGACCACGATCTTGGCGGCACTGCATGGTAACTTAATGGGGCCCCCCAAAGCTGCTCACAAACCAAGCCATATCCATGGTGTAGTACAGTGTACATCTGTTGACTCACTTCGGATGAAGCCGTCAGACCCCGGAAGCCATGACCCTACCCGGGCCCCAGACCGAGGGTTGACGACCGCGAGGAAGCTCAGGCTTCTCGACCATGACCAGACGTTGTACGGCACTGCTGTGGCACGACAGCTGTTCCTGTAGATACAGTAGTGGCGTGGTGCATGCCGCCAGATGCAGGGGCCGTCGATACGGTGCAACGAGCTCCCACTTTTGTGTTAGCTGCCTCTCCTTCTGGCCTTGCGGCCGTGGAGCGCTGAAGAACAGCTCCAGCAGTCGGCCGTAGTTCACGCCTTGGGGTGCTGCTCGTCGGACACGATCTCCACGGGCCAACCACACCCTCCGGGTCGGGATCACGGCCTGCAGATATCAGCCTGTCACGCCGCGCCTTCAAGTCAGACGGATGTGTGTGCTCAAATCCTCCGCTCCGCAGTTACCTGCACATGCACACACGTTGCCTGAGAAAGAACAGGCGTAAGAGGCGAGAAAATGATCGTCAACAGCCCGTCTCTCGAGAGGATCGTTGGCGTTTTGGTGTTGATGACTCTTCCATTCTGCTGCGTTTACGGTTAGGTTACCGATAGCTTTTCACTGCCAGTGTCGGAGAGCACAGTAAAACTCCCCTGGGCGCAAGAGACCCACTTTACCCCTGAACAGAGGTGTGAGTTCAGGCGGGGCCTGCAGGAACATGTGCGGACAGGCATGCGAATAGTCATAACGACGCTTAAGGCGGCTCCCACTAGACTGACGGGGTTTGGCTCCCACTAGAGCCACGGGTCCGGCTCCCACTAACGTTTAGTTAGACTGACGGGTCCGTGTCGCTTAGATAAGCACAACAATTATCTAAGCACCCAAAAATGCATCTAACGCGGCCACCACCCCACGCGCACAATATCCATGCGAAGCGCGGACACGACCGCAGACACTATCGTCATGGCCGCCTTCCCAGACGACTGCCTCCCTCCCGAATCCTACTTCGAGTCGCGTGAGGCCTTATTCGAGTCAATCAACTCGTGGGCTGGGCCAAGAGGCTATGCTTTTACCACTCAAAGGTCAACGAAGGAGAAGAATGGTACTACGACAGTTATCTATGCATGCGATCGATCACGCAACCCTCCTGATAGCTTGCTGGAGCGTCAGAGAAGAACAACAACTCGAAAGACGAGTTCGTGTTCTCGGAGGCTGAGAAGTGGAAGGAGTTCTACAATTCTTGGCACTCGATCATCAACTCGCCTACCGAGAAAGATTATACCAAACGCCTTGCTGAGTTCCAGCAGAACTACGTTCCCGAGCACCCGGAGGAAGTCGGGTATATCAAGGCTACGTGGCTTATTCCGTTCAAGGAGAAACTCGTACGTGCTTGGGTCGACCAGTCGACTCATTTTGGCAATACAGCTACCTCGCGAGTGGAGGGAATTCACGCGCTCCTCAAGTCGTACTTGAAGAGATCGACATTCGACCTTTTCGATGCCTGGAAAGCGATTCGCCTCGCCCTCCTCAACCAACTGTCCGAATTACAGTCAACTCAGGCGAAGCAACAGACCCGAACGCCTCTTGAGCTCTCCGGGGCTTTATACGGAGCTGTACGAGGATGGGTGTCGCATGAGGCGTTAAGGAAGGTCGAGGAGCAACGCAAGTTACTCGCAAGGAGGGACCCCCCTCCATCTCCTACTTGTACAGGCACTTTCTCTCGAGTCTATGGGCTCCCATGCTTACACGTCTTAGATGCTCGTCAAGGCGAGCCTCTTCTTCTCGACCACTTCCATTCGCACTGGCATCTAGTACGCATGGGGGCTTGTCACAAATGAACCAACGAGAGCCAACAGCGGTCGGCGGCTTACTTGCAGAAGCCAGTGGGGAACGTAGGACGTTCCGAGCCAGTCACTTAGGACCAATTGGAACGAGTCCTAGAGGTGCTCCAGAGAGCTCTCAGGAGCATGAGAGAGCACCAGTGCAAGGCCAATCAGAGGACGCTCTAAGAGGCTCTCGAGAGCACCATAGAGCATTGGCTCTAGGTGGCTCTAGAGAGCACGAGAGAGCAACCAAATGCATCTAGTATATAGTCACCCGTTCTGGAAGACTCTGGGAGTTCTCCAGTAAGCAACTCAAGTGCAAGATTGTCAGTACCCTTGGACATTGCTTGTTGTGAACCATTTGGCTTCACCGAACCTCACCCCGTTGTCAAGTATAACCTTCAGGAGTCCCTTTCAGAAGTTGGGGCTTGAGATTCGTCACAGTGACCTATATCAGCGAGTGACCCAGATTAACAAATTTAGCAGGGGCTGCATCTAAATGTACGATAAGAAATTGATATCGCTCCTAACATTTTCTCTATCAAATTTTGGCCTGCAGCCCTGTTAAATTCGTTAAGCTGGGTCACTCTCGGCAAATACCAAGACCCCTCATGAGGCTATTCCCACTCGCCCCACAGCACACCGAACCTTCTAGCAACGCGCTCAGACCAGCGCGCCTACGAGGATAAGTATGCTTGCGAGCTACCAGAGTCTGTCGTCTCTCCTTTTCTTCTCCAAGTTCAGTGTACTCGTAGAGTCGTCATCAGCTAGTTGCAATATACTGCCTGAGACCGTTACACTGATATGGGTCACTCGCTGATATGGGTCACTCGCTGATATGGGTCACTCGCTGATATGGGTCACTCGCTGATATGGGTCACTCTGTCACGGCGGGACAGGCGGACAATCCAATGACAATTGTATTCGGGCTAAACTACAGTCTAAGCTCCATTCCGTCAGGTACGGGCAGGCTTGATTGTCAAGACGTAGCTCGAGGAGCTACGAACAGATCTCGCGGCAGCGAGGTGCAGAATATTTAACCCACAGGGGCCCGTGCTTTCCACATGCCGGGTTCCACCCGTGGGTCCTAGCAGGCACGGCGCAATCGCCGTGACACACTCGCTGATAATAACGTATATTATCAGCGAGCAGATCATATCAGCGAGCGGATCACTCTAGCAACTTTCGGTAGAGCATACACCATGAGACAATAAGAAATTGTTAGATTGCACTAACAATTTTCTAACGTCTTATTGCATGCACCTCTACCAAAATATGCTAGAGTGATCCGCTCGCTGATAATGTACGGTATACGTTAACTATAGAAGTCTGAAAATCGATCTTCTAAAGTGTAATGCTATTAAGCGATGCAAGAGGCTGCTAGGTTAGTATTGATAGTAAGGGAATTATATCTCTAGCTCTTTTATTAACTAATGCTATAGAGAGCTACAAAGAGCATTAGAGAGCTTTAGGGAGCTTCAGAGAGCTTATAAAACAATAAGATACGAATATCATGATATGAAATATGATGTTAATATAACTTCAATGCAGTTCTTAATGCAATTATAGAAGTCTTCGTAGCTTACAGTACGAAGCCTGATTACAGTAGCTAATTTGCCCTAGTAGATGTGCTAAAAACCGGGGGTTTTATGGGCTAGATCCACCCACTTAGAGTGGAGGTGTATAATTTGGGTGAGAACATATGGTAATGGACAGGCCATGGTGCACAGCGCTGCCTTGCGCAGTATGAACCCAAACGGTCAGAGCGAAAAAGAGGTTAACGCCGCAATGGCCACTGCATCCTTGAACATCTTCCGTTGCTGCCAAGCGGCGCAGTCAGTATTCATGTCGTGGCAACCCACGCTGCAAACCTCCGCAAACAGGACGGACTCACCGTGAAGCAGACGGATAGCACCAGGCAAACAGCGGCGCCGACATAGACGGGGATGAAGACCTTCTGAAGCGCCAAAACGATGGCATCCGTCGCGACCTCGCGCAGCTCGACCGGCAGCGATTGCAGATATGCGCCACTGGTTCCCGAGATGGCCAGCTGCAGCTGCTCGCGCGACGCGTTGGGCAAGATCGCCACCAGGTGGGCAATGGCGCTGTTGACGAACACGGCGCCGGCGATGGCCAGGCCGAGCGCAATGCCGCTCAGCTGCGCCAGCATCATGAAACTGATGGCGTAGGCCATTTCGGCGGCCGGGGTGACGGTTTGAATGATGGCGTAGCCAGCCTGGATGAAGCAGCCGGTGCCGACGCCAACGAGGATTTCAAAGCCGTAAATCTGACCTTCTGGCGTGTTGGCCGTGATGCGAGCTGCCACGAACGTCAGTTTCATCGTGGAGACTTTCTTCTGAGTACGTGTATGGTAACTGAGGTAAGGTAGTTGTTGAGTCGGGACTTACACAGCAGGACACCACCAATCAAGGTGAGGACGCTCCCAAAAACATACCACGGCTGGAAGTAACTGAAACGCGACATGAGATGGCCATTGGCGAGAATGGCGGCGCTCAGGACGAAAATGAGCGGCAACAACCGAACTGCGGCAGTGATGGCGCTGTCGCCCCTGGTGAACTGAAAGTAGAGCGGTACATAGTAGATGGGGATGAAACCAGCCGTATTGACGGCAGCAGCGCAGCAAAAGAGGAGGACCGCATTCCAATTTCGCATGAATTGGACCGGAAAGACACGCGCTGTCGGGCTCGTGAAGATGGTGTAGGTCTGCTGAATGCCAAAGAGGATGAAGAGCACGAAGCTGACGACGAAGAGCGCGATGATTTGTCCGTTGTTCCAGGGATACAGAGCGCCGCCCAGGTTAGTGGCCATGATCAGCGTCGTAATGGCCCCTGAGCTCAGTACAGCCCCGACGATATCAAACTCGCGCACCAGCGCCAGAGACGATGTACCCTGGCGCGGTTTGACAGACGGAATTAATAAGAGGTATACCGGCGCGAAAAGGCCGGCAACGCACAGGTTGATGTAGAAGGCCCATCGCCACGTGGCCGAGGATTCGACAAAGGCACCGCCGACCACGGGTCCTAGAACGGTGCCGATGCCCCAGACCAGACCCACAAAGCTCAGGTATCCCGGCCGCTCGCGGTCCGACGTGTTGACAGAGAGGAGCGTCATGACCCCGAGGTACATGCCGTTACCGCCCATACCGGCGAGGACACGGCCGACAATGAGGGCATTCATATTCGGCGCCGCACCGCAGAGGGCCGAGCCGACGTTGAAGAGGATCGACGACAGAATGTACAGCCATTTCGCATCGAACAAGCCGAACAGCTTGCCGAAAGGGAGCACGACTGCCGCTCCGCCGAGAAGGAACCTGGACGCAAGGACAACATGTTCAGAAACTGCACTTCATCAGGACCGGGGGAAACGCCACCTCAGGTACGTACCCTACAGAGAGCCACGGCAGCTTCAAGACATCGCCAAAGGCATTGACCGCGGCTGGCGTAATGTCGGCAACTACAGTGTTGTCCAGTGAATACAGGAAGATGCTCGACAAAATGCCAGCGACGACTAAGACCCACTGCATTTGTGTCGATGAGAAGTCAGCACCGAGACTCTCTCACTGGTTTGTGCCGGGTTAAGGTACATAAACTTACCAGGACGCCGTGGATCTTTCTCGGCGGTGCAGTCTCTTTTTCCCCCGGGTTCCTGGGTAGGTTGGCTTCAATGGTGCCATTGTCCGCCGAGAGCTCGGCAGCAGGGTGGACGGCCTTCTCAGCCTCGCTGACGGGTGATGTCTCGGAGGACATTGGATGGCACGCAAAGTCTCCGGGCTCCAATGGGTAGTCTGGTATTTCTGCTCGGTATGGCGAATGGAGGATTGGGGTTCCGGGATTGACCTGAGTCACTGAACTGCTTGATTTCAGAACTGATAGCGCCGGATGGTGAAGATGCCAAAGAGATGAGAGAGAGAGAACACGAGAGACGCGAGGAGATGGAATGGAGAGTGTACGGGACGGAGGTTAGTTGGATATAACTTATATTTATTCTAGGGACAATGATGCCTTATTCTTGGACGGTGCCCAGTAGGCACTTTCTTCAAAATGTTGTATGCACCATTGTTTCCTTGCAGGCTTAGGAATCCGGGTTGCTCTTCTTTCGTTAGGTGTCCAGCTTTGGTAGGAAGTAGACATTGAGAATCTCACCTCATGTTCCCCATCCCTATTTAGGGAGTGCCCGATTCCCGTCTTGGAAATCAGCTATGTAGCTTATGTCAAACCAGTTCATGTTGTAAAGTCGTATGTAGGCTCCACCAAAGCCGGATCTCCGAGAGAATATCCAAATTTGGCAAATAAACTCAAAAGCTGCCGAAAGTGGAAAACTCGTAATCCGGCACCGAGAAAAATTTCCCAATCAGGTAATCTCACAACCACCTTGACATGAACCCGGCATGGCTCGTGTATGTACAGCTCTCGGAGCTGCTTGGGCTGAACCGTCTCCATCTGAGACGACGTATTGGTCCCAGCTATGGATGAAAAGAACCAGATGAGAAAGTGTAGTTGGAATCTCTTCCTGTCGTCCTGTTGCACATGATTGGGTGCCGGATGTTGAGTTAAATTCAAACCAAATGATATTGTTGACTGGGACGTGTTCATTCAAGCGGGCGATAGTATGTAGTAACTTGCAACGCTGGAGAAGCATCTCCTTACCCAATCACCCGATCGAGAGCGCTTGGAGCACAACACACAAGGCAGCGTCGATATCCATCCAGGCCTTGGAGAGGCGCATCATCATCGACTTGACCTTGGACCGGCGTGCTTGACTGCCCACCACGCTGCTCGTGCGCTCAACTCGTAACAGCAGTTTGTGAAAATTCCTGATCTGCAGCTTCAGCAGCGCGCGGATCATGTGGACCTGCTCCTCGTCCGAATACTGACGGCAGAAGTCGTCGGAGAACATCATGGGGTTGCAAGAGGCCGCGCTGGCCTTGAGCCCGGATGTTTGGCAGAAGAGCTGGGCGGATGCGGGTCCGGGACCAGCCGCCGAGGACGGTGCGGAGTCCAGAGAATGGTGAGATGGTACAGACTGCGACTCAGGCGACAGGGATGACGCCAAGTGTGTACCGTTGGAGTCGGTGTTCTGGCCGGCCAAGATGGCGCCTGCCCTCCTGATGCGTCGATGAATACACTCGAACATCTCGGTCAGCCGGTCGCACACGATGAGGCGTACCGAGTCGATGACTGAGGGGTCAAGACACTTTGGGCAGTCTAGAGGTTTGCAGCACTGGAATATGAGCCACTTTTGCAGCTGCAACACCTGATCCAGTGAGAGCGTCGTGATGTGAAACTCATCGTCGTCGAGCTGCTGCACGACGCGAACAAGGTCGCTCAGGCAGGAGCATGACGGTGAACTGGCCCGATTCGGTTGCCCCGCGGCTTCTGTCTCATTGCTGGCATCCTGGAGTGACTTGGTCACTGGAAGGGGACCAGTGTCATGGGATCCTGTACTGTTGATTGAACCTAAGGCTGATTGAACATCGGTATCACAGCCAAGCTCGTCCATATCCAGGTCGAGGCCGAAGACGTTCACTACCTCCAGTGAGTCCGTGTTTCTAGGCCTGTCATTCAGAATCAGCGATCAAGGTGGACTCACAGTCGAACAAGTTGCCGTCCAGCTGATCAACACCAACGGGACTGGACAAGCCGGTGTCTGGCCGGCTCATTCCATTCGTCAAGGAGGTGGAACTGGGCGAGGCGTCGCCCGGCTGAGGGGAGGCGTCGCCGAGACTTGACGAGTTGCATGACGGCGGCGACTGTGTCTGATGCTTGTTTTGCGTGGTACTCGTGGAGGGAACGCATTCGATCAGTCTGGCTTTACACCTGTCACAGTTGTTGGGACTGCCGGTGCACCGGAGCTGAAAGGAGGGGGCGGTTTCGTTAGGGGACGTGCGGTAAGTCGGATGGCCGAAGCGTGTCATCTCGACGCAACTTACCTTTTGGGTCTGGCAGGCGGCACAGGCCGGGCGTCGAGTCGGACGCGCACGACGGCTGACCTTGCCAGGCTGAGATGCGCTCCGGCGCACAACTTGCTCCATGCCGCCGGTTCCATTCTGGCCGCCAGAACTTGTTCGGAGAGTGATGAACATGGCCCCGTCGTCTGAAGCGCAAATACAGAGCAGGTGGAGCAGCAGAACGGCGCGCTGTGGATTTTTGCTATTCGCTGGCTTGTTGAGAACTTGACTAAGGAAGCCGATCGAGCCTGCGGAGGTGAAGTATCCAATCAAGAGCTCATATCAGGCATACCATTGCCTGCTTATATAAGCATGAAGTCACCCTGGCCCACCGCCCCAGGTGTCAAAGCAACAACCCCTGGTTTTGGTTTTCAGGATCGAAGGATACTGTAGAGGAGCCGCGGAAGGCCGGCGATGCTGTGCAATGCGGCCGGTCTGGTCGTGTCGTTTCCGTTGTAGTTCTAGCGCAAGGCCCGATGGGTTGTGGAAGTTGTGGAAGTTGTGGAAGCCCGGACAAGTAACCGATTTGAACCCCGTTCAGAGTTCCTTCATAACTTCCCCGACCGCCCGGGCTGCAAGTCTCCTCCGCTGCTCGTCCGGCAGCTCAGCGCTCGCGTCCCTGACTGCCTGCAACTTGGCTATCATCCTCTCCAGCTTTTGGACGTCTTCATCTCCGACCTCTCCGACCTCCTCTCGCCCCTCGGCGCCGTCTTCACCACCGGACCAGATAGCTTGTCGCAGCCCGACAAAGTCTTCCCTATCAAAGCCAAATCCAAGACGCTCCGGATCAAACTCGTCGTCGTCTTCCAACAACCCTCTCCCTCTGATGCCTTGCCATTCTTCATCTTCCACATCCTCTTCGCGGCCTAACCCCATTCCACCTCCGGCCCAATCATTCGCCTCCAGTGCTTCAACTACTCTTGCCGTGCCCATCCTCTCCCCAAACTCATTCCTCACACCCTCTGCCCCCTTGGCCGTCCCGCTCCCAAGCCTCGAGACATGGACGAACTCCAGCCCGGACTGCGCACACAAGTCCTCCCACTCATCCAGCTCCGCATCCAGCCCGTTGCCGCCCTCCCCAATCCCCACCGCTAGGCCAACACCGTCCCACTCCCAACCACCCAACCCTTCCCGCACGACTCTGCCCACGTGCGTAATCAGCTCTTTGACCGCCCGCCCCTCTTCGTCGTTAGACGGAGACGATGAGGATTGCGCTGATGATGATGCCGATTCCAAACCCGATGTAGATCCGGAGCCTGGGGGGTTAAGTGTGCGAGAGGGGGGCAGTCGGAACACGACCAGCACCCCGCCCAACACACCCAAAACTTCTTTGGCCTCGGGCGACAGGAACGACGCGGACCACTCGGCAGGCGAGGCGATCAGGTCGAGCCAGATGGGCACGGAGGCCGTGTAGTACGGCGTGGCCAGGCGCAGGGGATGGGTTGTCCCTGCGAGGGTGCTGCTGCCGTCGTGTGAGAATTCTTCTCCGGAAGAGGTCGGTTGCGGTGAAGGGTGACTGCCTGTTAGGTCTGGTGTTTTCGTGGAGGGGTTAGTACAGTAAGCGATGGAGGGCCGGGCCACTGTAAGCGAAGGGGAAGGGAGGGTGAGATGAGATCCAGATGAGAGGCTAATCAACGATGAGGGGTACAAACCGTTGATAACATCACTGAGGTGCTGCGCCGAGTCGGTCAAGCAAACGGCGAGTATCCGGCGTGGGTTTGGTATTTCCGTTATGTGCTTGTCAGGATTCATTTTCAGGAAGTAGACTCAAGATGGATTTGATGGAAGGAATGTCGTAGGATGGTGAAAAAGCGTACTGCCCCAGTGGATCGATCGGATTTACGAGTTTGGGTTGGGTTGGGGTTAGGTCCGCGCCCCGAAACCAGAACGGGGCCTCGTAGTCCGGGTTAGGGTTGGACGGGAAATGGTGAGTATCAGTTCGGGTTGGTACGGTATACAGGAGCATCTCAATTCACATACAGGCATGTAGAAGCCCTCGGCTTGAATCATATAATCAGCTACAACCTGTCCAGCCTCAATATGACGGGCGGCAACCAGCATGGGAAAACAACATGAAGCCATCTATCTGCCCGATCCCAAATGGAGTGTCTGTGGTCCCGAAGTATGATGTTATGGTACATGCCAAAGTCCCCTGAGACGCGTCATTAAGTCATGATGCAAATGGCGGGGAAGAGATGAGATGTATCCTTGAGTTGGGTATCTGTGGTTCTCCACCAATACCACACACGGAGGATGATGAACAAACAGATGCTGCAGGAATGGAGGAAGCCGGAGCATGGGGAAGTGCCAACCCGGGACGGCGGATGCATCCGCGCTTCTCCAGGCTGTCCACACGCCCGACCCCAAAACGGAGTCCAACCCGGCTGTTGATCGTTCCGAGGAGGCCGTCACCATTCGGTTGTAGGTCCCATGCCATACAGCTCGAACCCCGGCGTCGGCTGGCCGTTGGGGATGACTATCGGCTGACCAGCAAGAGCGTCCCAATCCATTCCTTGTTGTGGATCGATCATGGACAAGAACTGTCCCAAGGAGGGTTCGGGAGATATGCCGAAATTCAGGGCTCCCATGGTGGTGGCGGCGGTGAGATCGGGAGATCCGGCCGGGTACGGCGACGTCTTCTGCCCGTTCCCCTCCTCCTTGCATTCCACAATGTCGGACGGCATGCAGGCCCGCAGCTTCTTGATGTAGAATGGGGCCTCGGGAATCTGGCCGGTGCGGCTGAGGATCAACTGCTCACGGTTCTTCCAGGCCTGGAGGATGTGGAGGGCCAGAGCGGCGTAATTCTTGTTGGTCACATCAAAGAGCTCCGGGTGGTATGAGTAGACCACGTGGACCTGGCGCCAGGCACGCTCCACCAGGTTGCCTTCAGTGCGCTGGCACAGCTGGCCGGCCAAGTACATGAACAAATCGACCTGGAAGTGGAGTAGGGAGAACCAGGCAAAGCCCCTGTCCTTGGTGGACGCGTAGTTGGCCTCGTTGTGCTCGAACGCGTTGACGGCGATCTTGAAGGTGTTGTCCTTTGCATTTTTGACTTCCCCACCCCAGTCGGGGCGCTCTTTGGGAGGCGTCATAAGCTCGTTGAGTTTGTCCAGGACATGCTCCCTCATCGTAAGGGCCATTTCGTGCACCGGTCCCGCCTTCGGATCGCAGTATTTGTCGAATACCTCCAGTAGTTCTTCGCGAAGCCGTCCTACCGCGCGTCGGTACGCTGCCACTTGCTCTTGTGTGGGCAAATCCCCGACATCCGTTGCCGAGTCATCTGCTTGTCCCTCCTGTAACAAGATCATGCCCTCAAACCCAGGCATGTCGGTGAGGAACTTGGCGAATTTGTACGTCAGCAGGCAGAATATCATTTCGGTGGGTCCCTCGCGCTCCACGATGGGCTCCGTAGCGTTCGGAAAGATGTCAGCGTCGTTGACGTTCTTGGGCGCTTTCGTATTGCTGTTAGTGGGCAGCAAGGAGGGGCTCAGGCCAGAGAGAATGGCGTATCTCGCGTCGACCATGATGATCTGCCACCACAGACGCCTCCGCATTTCGCATTCGAATGGCGAAAGGCCTAGGGCTTCGCCGTCCCTATGCAGACCCATCTTCTGCGCGATGCGGATGACAATGCCATTCAGAATCCACGCAGCGTGCCGGTTGTACCGACCCTGGAGTGATATCTGCAACCAGAGTTAGCGAGGACAGGGCGAGAATGCACGATTGGCAAGGGCTTCCACACCAGATAGATTACGAGTGCCCGTAGGACGGTCAAGTCGTGACACCTCAGAAAGTTCAGTTGGAGCAGACTTAACCGGACAGCCAACGAGTACTTTTGGAGCGCTTCTTCTCTGGAGAAGCTCAACAGCGCTCGGCACTCGTCCGGAGTCAGCGACACGACCGCCATCAAGAAGATGGAAAACAGGAGAGCCTCAATGTTTCTGGGGACGCTCGGCGAGCGGATGGCAGCTTCCGCGACGAATGGCTGCAGTGACGGAACGTGAATGATCTTGGTAAGTGGGTTCACCCTGTCCAGGTAGATTTGCCACAGGCTGAACATCTGGGCAGGCTCGGGCCAGAGGGTCTCAACCTTCACGTCGGGAGAGTCGCCGCCAAGGAGAAGCTCCGAGTTCTCATCGGGAGTCATGCCAGTGGTGCTGGTGCTGTCATCCTCAAAGTCGTCGCAGTTCACAATCTCCCTCATGGCTCGGACCTGTCAAGTTTGGGATTTTGTAAGCATCCGGATAATACCGAGGCAAACCAGACCAAGGCATCTTACACATACCTCATCAAAAATCTGCCCTAGCAAGGGGTTGTCCACAAAGCGGACATTCCCATCTTCCTGGACGAGCTTCCCAGTAGGCTGCCAACGCAAGTCCTCTTGAAGGACGGCGTGCGAAGGTGACGGCGAGGTGCGCTCAGGTTTCACGGCGGCATACTCCTTCAACATCTCCTCACAGCGGGTCAATCTCTCCTGGAGGTCTTGGTTTGGCCGTCTGCGCTTGCGCGCGGGCGCCGGAGTACTCGGGATACACTTGACTTTGGACTGCGGGGCGTCGTCAGCCATGTTCGGCACGGAACGAGCGGGAAGGCTTGTTGTGCCTGGAATACCTTGATGCAGTTGGCACATGGGAAGTTTCTGTCGCATTTGATCTTCCGCCCCTGACACAGAATACATGCCAGGATGCGGGGCGGTTTGGTGGGAGGCGCAGAGAAGGTCGAAGCAGGAGTCCACGCTTGACCCTGTGGACTTGTGGTGGACTCGGAAGCCATGGGTGGCGTGGGAACAGCGCGTTGACTGTTCAGGAACAAATGAAGTGGTCTTTGTATAGATTGAATTAAGTAAGAATACGCAGAATCCGAGTTGGACGGTGTCGCATCGCGCGGTCCCCGGACGATGCGATCGGGAGGGTTTCCTCGCAGACTTCAGAGGTTCAGTCAGACTCGGTCACATCGGATCGAAAGCCTTGGCGCGGCCACTGGTGACTGGTCAGAGGGCAACAGGCCAACCGGCGAGACGGCCGCCACGAACGAGTTGTAACGCTTTCGATTTTGCACCGAATATCGCCAAACAGCGATGCGGCTGCCGGGACGAACTAGGCGCGACCCAAGCCAAGCCTCCCAGGAGGCGATGAGCTTTGCGGTAGGGTTGGCGCTGCAGGATTGGGGGACTCGATTCTGCGCCGATGATAAAATGGTCCAGCCGCATCCGTTTCGAATCGGATGAGACCGAAAGCGAGTTTGATATCTCAGGGTTGTCACTAGGTTACTTGATGTGGGGGTCTGGGCTCATTTACTTGAGCGGCGAAGACAGCCTGAGAAAACTGTGAATCTAGGAGAACATGAATACGCGGAATGGAGAACATCCGAGAGCACAGGTGTGTAGAGTCCACAGGCGGCCGGCGACGTATTGTACCGAGCCAGGGCTGTGTCTCTCTCAACGCTGGAACTTTCCACCAGGCACTCATGTCCCTATCGGCCATTATCATTACCTTTGCATTATCCACAGCAGTTGGGAATCGGGACACGATTCTCCCCTGTTGTTGTCCTTCATTAGAGAAAAGTATCCGACCGGATCCACTGCCTTGGTTATCTGTATGTAGGTGCTCTGTACGGATGTACGCAAGGACTCCATTCATTTGCTATCCGAAACCCACAGGCAGGAGTGCGCTGAATGGTTGTCACGGTGATGTTTTGTACTGTATTGTATGCAATGGCCGCCGGTCCGAATGACGCTCGACTGCACGAAGCGCAGCCCTACACATGTGAAGGTGTGTTTTACAAGGACTCGAAACTGGGCTGCCCGGTTTTGGGGAGAACGGGCATTGTGCTTCCGAGCTATCCGCACCCTTTCATAACCAAGGCAACCTTGATATTGGAAAGGTGCAAGTGAGACTGACTGGTGGAAGTGTGAAAACGAGGGTCCCAGAACACACGGCTACGTGTACGGATGATACAGGCCTTGCAATACTTGTGTACGGTATCGTACCGGCTCCAAAGGCGGTGAGCGGTCAAGACTGTGGAATACGCCCGAGATGCCCCACCAGAATTTTACTGCCGCCATTCGCTGTGTATGTATTGGCAATTGTTTGCTCCGATTCCGCCGCGATCCAAATGCTGGATGACTTAAATGAGCATCCTCGAGGTTGCGAAGGAATGACACAGTCCCGACCAAGACCATGTTCACGCTACTAGTATGCTGCAGCGACTCCCCTCCTAACCCGCTACCACTAACTATATCGGCAGAGAAGACGCTTGGCGTCGGCCGCCAGCAGGAGGTGTCCTCGCCGTGCCCTCCTTACCCAGAGGATCCCGAGGACGACGACGGCTCGGTCAGTGCGCATCGCAACCTACACCACGACGCCACGGCTCTACCAAGATGCATTCCACACACAGCTCGAGAATGCGGCTTCAGTGCCGTTCCTCTCCTCGTTAGCGGGTACGCCGTCGAATCCACAGACTCTGACCGAGAAGATTGTCCAACGATACGCCGTCGGGCTTGCGCCAGGGAAGAAGGTCAAGGCCGGCGACTACGTGACCCTCGCTGCACATCACTGCATGACACACGACAATTCGTGGCCGGTGGCCATGAAGTTTATGTCGATTGGCGCGACCAAAATCCACGACAACAGGCAGGTCGTCATGACTCTCGACCACGACGTCCAAAACAAGAGCGAGGCGAACCTGAAGAAATACCGACAGATTGAGGAGTTCGCGAAGAAGCACGGCGTCGATTTCTACCCTGCTGGTCGGGGTATCGGCCATCAGATTATGGTCGAAGAAGGGTATGCCTGGCCTGGTACCGTCACCGTTGCTTCCGACTCGCACAGCAACATGTACGGAGGCGTGGGCTGCCTGGGGACGCCCATAGTGCGGACCGATGCGGCGGCCATATGGGCAACCGGCCGGACGTGGTGGCAGGTACCCCCAGTCGCCAAGGTTACCCTCACTGGCATCCTGCCTCCAGGGGTAACGGGCAAGGACGTGATTGTCTCTCTATGCGGCCTGTTCAACAACGATGACGTTTTGAATCACGCCATCGAGTTCACTGGCTCTGAGCAGACCATGCGCAGCATCCCCATCGACGACCGGCTCACGATTGCCAACATGACGACAGAATGGGGTGCTCTCAGTGGACTGTTCCCGATAGACAGCGTGCTGGTGTCCTGGCTGAGAGCCAAGGCCACCACGTCAGCAATGCTGAACCCGGAGCTCGGTGCTCGCGGGAAGTTCACCCACGCTAAGATTGACGAGCTTGTCAACAATCCGCTTACCGCTGACCCAGGCGCTACCTATGCCAAGTCTCTCTACCTAAACCTGTCCACCCTCTCCCCCTTCGTTGCCGGACCCAACTCGGTCAAGCTGGCTACACCGCTGAAAGACCTCGAGCCGCAAAACATCAAGGTCGACAAGGCTTATCTCGTCTCTTGCACCAACTCTCGTGCGTCTGACATCGCGGCTGCCGCCAAGGTCTTCAGGGACGCGGCGAAGGACGGCGTCATCCCCAAGGTCGCGGATGGTGTCAAGTTCTATATCGCAGCCGCATCTCTGTTAGAGCAGGCTGCGGCTGAGGAGGCGGGCGACTGGCAGGTCCTGCTCCAGTCTGGCGCTGAGCCTCTCCCTGCCGGCTGCGGTCCGTGCATCGGTCTAGGCACAGGCCTTCTTGAGCCTGGCGAGGTCGGCATCAGCGCGAGCAACCGCAACTTCAAAGGACGCATGGGCTCCACGGAGGCCAAGGCCTACCTCGCCAGCCCCGAGGTTGTGGCGGCCAGCGCACTACAAGGCAAAATTGCCGGTCCCGGCTGGTATCAGAAGCCTGAAGGTGTCGAGAAGGTCATCATTGGCGAGGGCAACGGCGACCACATGCAGGACAAGGTCCTGAGCATTGAAGAGGCCCTCGACAAGATCATCTCGCAAGCCGACGGGATGATTGCCAGCGCCGAGAAGGAGATGTTTGGCACCCAGGCCGAAACCACGGCAGACGATGCCAGCGAAGAGACGCTAACCGAGATTCTTCCGGGCTTCCCCGAGGAGGTCGAGGGAGAGATCGTCTTCTGCGACGCCGACAACATCAATGTACGTTGTACCCTCCCGCCCCCTCATTAATGCCGCACTCAAAGCCAGTACGGGAGTTGTCACGCTGCCGAGACAGGGCTCAGCTTGCGCAAGTGCCTTTCAACCGAGACAGCATTGATATAACTGACATCACTCACCAGACCGACGGCATTTATCCTGGCAAGTACACGTATCAAGATAACGTCTCGGTCGAGAAGATGGGCGAGGTCTGCATGGAGAACTACGACAAGGCGTTCCGCACCATCGCCCGCCCGGGCGATATCCTCGTGGCCGGCTTCAATTTTGGCTGCGGCAGTTCCCGCGAGCAAGCTGCCACGGCCATCCTGGCCAAGAAGATCCCCCTCGTCGTGGCGGGCAGCTTTGGTAACATCTTCAGCCGGAACAGCATCAATAATGCGCTCATGGGGGTCGAGGTGCCGCGGCTGGTGCAGAGGCTGCGCGAGACCTTTGGCGGGAAGGACGGCGAGAAGGTGCCGACCAGGCGCACTGGGTGGAAGTTTGTGTGGGATGTCCGGCGCAGTAAGGTGATTGTCACCGAGGGCGAGGGCGGCGAGACCTGGAGCCAGAAGGTCGGTGAGTTGCCGCCGAATGTGCAGGAGATCATTGCGCGGGGCGGGTTGGAGAAATGGGTCAAGAGCCAGATTTCAAAGGCTTGAAGCGCTGCTTCGAGGCTGTATATTGTTGTAGATGTTCTGCACGCTGGTTGTCGTTGATACCACAGTCAGTGGTGAGCTCGAGTGGTCGCCGAAACTGGGGCTTGCAAAACGGGACGAAAAGCTTGTATAGAAACGCAACGAGTCTCATGAGGAATCTGTTATTGCTGTGTCTTCTCCCTCCGAGAGACCAGATTCGACTGCTATCAAGCTTGTTGAAGGTGCGGCGTGGGCTGGTATTAGCTGCCGCTTCTTGGCTCCACGCAGAGCCTTGAGATGCTTCCTGCTACTGACATGTGCGTGCCACAGCTCTTCTGTTAAGAGGGTCTTTTTACACAGGTCGCAAGTTTTGCGACACGGCGTGTCCACATGGTTGCTGCGTTCGACTTTCCCGGCCAGGACCTCCCGGGCCGTCTCCGAAACCTCGGCCGGCACGGGCAGCTGCTCATCAGCGAGAAATCGCCTGGTCAGGTCTACTCCTTTTCCTAGCACCTCTGCGTCCCAGCGCTGGATGTCTGAGCTGTCTAGGAGATAGAACCGATCCAGCAGCTTCTCCTCTTGGAGAGAAGAAATGGTTTTCATGGTCACCCAGCGCACTTGGTATTTGGCATACTGGCGTGTCGCCGCCTTGGTGTCCTCGATACCAGCCTGTTTGAGTTTATCCAACTGGGAATTCCCAGGCGTGTTCTTCAGCGCGGTGAGGTATGGCTCAAACTGGCGAAAGCCAATCGACTGCCAGATGCCCTTGGAGCGGTCCACCGTCTCACCGGCTGCTAATCTCCCCTGGAGATAGTCAAAGACTTCTGCTGTCTCGGTGAGAAGGCCTCTTTCAACCATTTTGTCCACGCGCTGGTCGAGCCTCCCGTTGAGCACTTCTCGCTGCGCGTATAACCAAAATAGCAAAACTTCCCCGAGGCTGTGGCCATGGATTTGCTCTCGAACCGCCCACTTGAACTCTCTCCGGCGTCGCTGTTCGGCATAGATATCGGATGCGCGCCGGCCCGTGGCGAAGTAGATCTCCAACGATGTCCGTATCTTGCGCGCATCGTTCGGGTGCCACTTGTTCGCCATGACGGGGTCAACCTCGCGCAGCTTCGCCAACATTGCTTCTGGGGAATCGGAAAGAATTGGATATTTCGCCGCCAGTTCCTCGCGATTGGACGCACCGCCTTCGAGTGTGGGATGGTCGTCGACTACCCGGCCCTCGAAAAGCAAGCCGTCGAGGTAGTACGAGGTGCCGCCTACTATTATGGGGAGATTTCCACGATCGCGTATCTCGGATATTATTCTGGTAGCCTCCTTCTTGAAATGTGTCACAGTCCAGGGGTCCTCATCGAGCTCGATGCTGCCGAGAAGGTGATGTGGGATGCCTCGTTGCTCTTCGACCATGAGCTTGTTTGTGATGATTGGCAGGCCCTTGTACATTTGCATCGCATCTGCATTGATGACCTCGCCGTTGAATCTGGTTGCCAGCTCCACGGCCAGCTGGACGTTGTCAGACATGCCCAACCCAAGGACCACGGATTGGATGCGTTGGAACGACTTACATCCGATTTGCCAGTGCCCGTCGAGCCATAAATGATGATCAAGGGCTGCATCTTTTTGGTGGAAACCCTCACGGTCTTGAGAAGCGAATGTAGTGAAGGGGCAAAACGCGCGAGTGAACCCATTGGCTTCGCCCGGCGCCGGGTCGCATCACATTGCAGGTTCGCAGCCCCAGATTGAGTTTGGTGTTTTTGGAAGTCGAAGGTCTGAACCGAAGTTGGGGAGAATCTTGGCACCACGCCAAGTCCGCTCAGCAGTGCAGCAGGGGAAGGGGTATTGGCAGCATTGACAGCTGTCACGTGTTGACCCCATTTCGAAATTGGACACATCACAGAATAACTTTGAAGCCAGATGTTAAGGAGAGCTTCTCCATCCGCCTGGACTTCCCCCCTTTCCGAAACCCATTGCGCCGACAACTCTCCGCCGTTGCAGAGTCGTTGTCGCTCCCTTCGCCTCTTTTTTCTTCTGGATGATTTAAAATTTGGTTCCTTTTCCTGCTCAATTGCCCAAGATGAGTTCCCGTAAGTGAAATCGGCGCGTCGCGGAGCTCGCTCAACCGCGCACTTTCAGCGAGCTTCTCGTGCCATCGATCCCTCTTTGCGACAGTTTGCTGATCACGTCGTTCGCTATGCAGTCCGGTTCCTCGACCTCGTCAAGCCCTTCGTGCCGTTCCTCCCCGAGGTTCAGCAGCCGGAGACGAAGATTCCCTTCAACCAGAAGCTGATGTGGACGGGCTTGACCCTCCTCATCTTCTTGGTCATGAGCCAAATGCCGCTCTACGGCATCGTCTCGTCGGACACGTCCGATCCGCTATACTGGTTGCGCATGATGATGGCGAGTAACCGGGGCACCTTGATGGAGCTCGGCATTACGCCTATCATTTCCTCTGGTATGGTCTTCCAGCTGCTTGCTGGCACCCACATGATCGATGTCAACCTCGACCTCAAGTCGGATCGCGAGCTCTACCAGACGGCTCAGAAGCTCTTCGCTCTCATCCTCTCGGTCGGCACCGCCACCGTCTACGTCTTTACTGGTCTCTACGGCCCACCGAGTGAGCTCGGCGCCGGCATCGTCTTTCTCCTCATCCTCCAGCTCGTCATTGCTGGTATGATCGTCATTCTCCTTGATGAGCTCCTCCAGAAGGGCTATGGTCTTGGCAGTGGTATCTCGCTGTTCATCGCCACCAACATCTGCGAGTCCATCATGTGGAAGGCCTTCTCCCCGACCTCGATCAATACCGGCCGTGGCCCCGAGTACGAGGGTGCCGTCATCGCCCTCTTCCACCTGCTCATGACCTGGCCCAATAAGCAGCGGGCTCTCCAGGAGGCCTTCTACCGCCAGAACCTGCCCAACATCATGAACCTGCTGGCCACGCTCATCGTCTTCGCCGCCGTCATCTACCTTCAGGGCTTCCGCGTCGAGATCCCCGTCAAGTCGTCGCGCCAGCGTGGTGCTCGTGGCTCGTACCCCGTCCGCCTGTTCTACACGTCCAACATGCCCATCATGCTGCAGTCGACCTTGTCGTCCAACATCTTCCTGATCAGCCAGATGCTGTACTCGCGCTTCTCTGAGAACCTCCTGGTTCGCCTTTTTGGTGTCTGGGAGGCCAAGGAAGGCTCGTCACAGCTCTCGGCCGTCTCTGGTCTCGTCTACTACATGTCACCGCCTCTCAATTTCAAGGATGCCATGTTGGACCCCATCCACACGGCAGTCTACATCGCATACATGCTGACGGCCTGCGCTATCTTCTCCAAGACGTGGATTGAGGTATCCGGCTCCAGCCCACGTGACGTCGCAAAGCAGCTCAAGGATCAGGGTCTCGTCATGGCCGGCCACCGTGAGCAGAGCATGTACAAGGAGCTTAAGCGCATTATTCCCACTGCTGCTGCTTTTGGTGGCGCCTGCATCGGTGCGCTCTCTGTTGCCAGCGACCTCATGGGCGCGCTCGGCTCCGGCACTGGTACTCTCCTCGCCGTTACGTAAGTTACGCCTCGCCACAACATTGATCGGTATCAGTTGCTAATTCACATAGGATTATCTACGGCTACTTCGAAATCGCTGCCAAAGAGGGCGATCTTGCGGGCATGAAGGGTATGATCATGGGCTGAGGACAGTAACACCCCTTTGGCAGCGAGTTGCATTACCCAACCACGTGTTCTTTCCGGTCGGGATTCCTCATCCGGTCTTCTGTCGTGTCGATTACTTACTCTGTAAATTGTCTGGAGAGTGAAGCAACGCTGTCCTGTATTGTACCAACGGAGCAGAACCATAAAAGGAGGCTTCCCAAAAGCGGGCGGGATTTTTTTTTTTTTTGGCATCCAGGCGGGCAGTCGATTTGGCAGGTTCTCAATAGTAAAGTAGGGAGGCTCAGGCGCTCAGGTGTCTCCCTCTGGCGGTTGTTAATACCATCCGACCGTCACAATGGGCTGGACGTTTGAGGTCGGGCTTGGCAATCCGTCTTCGTGCCGAGCTAAGGTGCGTGCTTGCGCCTGGCGGCATCGCCCCCCTCCGACTGTGTCATACAGCGAGGTTCCCATACGCAACTTGATCGCTCGATTCTGCTCGGTCGGTTTGGATTCCCTAGGCCCTGGCACCTCCAAGATGTGGCTGCCTTGATGTGATGGACCTTGGAAGGCTGCAAGTCCAGGTCGAGGAAGGAGCAGCGCACCTCGTCACAAGCAGCAAGCGCGCAAGTACCCCCGTTCAGGCTCGGCTGTTCGTGCAAACGAAAATGATCTTACTTATGTCAACATCATCCCCTCGACTACCTCTTGTAATAAAATTGCCCTAGCGATGTACAAGTACTTGTACAAGTTTATCAGCTAGAGACCGAGCACGCGGTTGCGCAGACTCTCCAGATTCTGTCGGAAAGACAATTTGGCAGGTGACGAAGCAGGCCGAAGTCGCTGGTCGCCATTTTCAGTCGAGGCCGCAGTCGCATCACCACAGTCTAAGAGAACGACTTGCCCAATCTGGATCTCCGTTGCATCGTACACTTGCCGATAACTAAGGCAAAATCAACGTGTGCCATTCCACGTTACTGTTTCTGATGGGTGAAGCCCGACTGTACTCGAGCTATCATTACAACCGTATTCCAGATCCCTCTGCATGCGACCCTCATTCTTATCTATTCGTCTCTTCGGGGTGGCCCACCGATCATTGCTTGTACCCGTCGATTCCTTGCCCACCTCTAAAGATACGATCGTTTACCGAGGTGTTGATGAAATAGGAAGGTCCTGAGTGGACAATCAGTGAAGGGATCCGCTGCTTGTTACCCCACTGACGTGCAGCGGGAGCAGCTGCGATGCATCCGAATGTCGCGGAGATATGGATTGTGACGGGTTGTTGATGTCCTGCCTCAATTTACAGACTTCCGCGCATATGGCAGAGCACTGCCCGGTCATCGGGCGGCCCGGCCATGATGTTCGTAGTGGTGGAAGTGGATTGATAGACCCAAATTCTTTGTTGTTGGGCAGCTGACATCATCGACCAGCCAAATTTCGAGCTCCCCACCTTCTGGGTCTCACACTGCAACTCAGCTTGATGAACCGGGGCCTTTGGAAGCTGCGGGCAGGCAGCGTCGAAAGGTATCCTTTTTGAGCTTCATTCGGACCGCTTACATTCAGCTATCTGGGCCGCAGCCTCAATTGTTATACACCGCAAGCTGATACCAACAACCACATTGTGCTTCTGCCGTCTGAGCCGGCGAGCAGCTAGGGATGAACGTCGGGCTAGAACCACAAATAGCTTCTCAGCTCGAAGCTATAAGCGGAGCATTCAGCGCCCTGGAAACCCCACCTTCAGAACCTTGCTTAGTGCTTATTCCCGCCGTTAAGTTCATGCTTCCGACCCACACACTCAAAGTTTGGAGGCTCCCAAAGAGAAATATCCGACTCCAGCAAACTTTAGCGTGCCCACACGACGAAAGGGCAACCACAATTGCAGCAACTAGAGCCAGTTAGAACCGGCCGGCTCAGAGACGCAGGTCGGAACTCGATATTCTCTGCTTCTTTTACTTTATTTGGGCGGCTGCCGCATTCTTCTATCGCCCCCAAACCGTGCCTCGCGTCGCCCTTTCTCCGGCCTGCCTCGTTCGCTGTCCCAGTTTACTTTACCAGCAGCCGAGACTCGCGAGTCGTTGCGCCATGCGTCTCGACGACGCGGGCGAAACGGGTTTCGCTTCGTGTCCATGGCCAATATGGCAGACCGATGACTTCACCCGTTGTTTCCAGCAAGAGTAAGCAAAAGCACCCCCGGGCGGTTGCTCTGACTTTGTGACGCCATAGTCCCTGTGTGAACCATTGGACTAATAAGCAACCGAAACACAGCTACCTCAAGGTCTTGCTGCCATTGGCTGTGGTCAGCCTGTCGATCCTTCAACTCGCCGCCCAAAACATCGTGCGAGCTGTCTGGCTAAAAAACGGCCGAGGGTACGAGCGCATCGGCGGGGGGCCAACTACGCTATCCCCACATACTCATACCGAATTGCCCCGCGACGAGGAGCCCGTTAGCGAGTCTGAAGATGAGGAGGACCTGACCATTGGCGGGGGCCGTCTTGCGCTTTACAAAACCACGACGAGGGGTTCCATCGTGCAAGCCGACGTGCCCCCCGCTCAGACGCTGTCCGTCCTGGTCGAGGAACTTGCTGTTGCGGGTCTGGTTGCCGTCAATGCCATCGCGCTGGCCACCGGTGCCTACGGCAGGGAATGGGGAGGAATTGCTGCTATCGCCGGCTTGACCGTTTGGATCTACGTCCTGGTCCTAACTTCGCTTCGACTATTCTTGGGCAACACACCATGGCGCGTCCCGCGGATATGGAACCACACGGCCGCCATATACGGCTTCCAATGGCTCTTCATCGTGGTCGTTTTCCGCTCCGTCTTGATCCATCCGAGTTCCCAGCTGACACAAACCTTGGTCATCGTCGAGTTTGCGTTGACGTCGCTGCTATTCGGCATGGCAATTAGCACCCGCAAGGGCAACAAGACCATCTTGTTGGAGTGGGAGGACGGTATCGAGCCCGCACGGGAGAATCTGGCGTCCCTCTTCTCACACTACACGTTCTCATGGGTCGACGCCATCGTCCTGTCTGGCTGGAAGGAGCCCTTGACTATCAAGAGGGTGTGGAACTTGCTTCCCAAGGACAAGGCCGCTGCCGTTTTGGCCAGTTACCGCCAGTTCAGAAAAACCAGCTCTCTGGCTTTCCACCTCGTGAGGTACTTCAAGGGCTTGTTGTTAGCGCAAGCCCTCTGGGCTGTTGGGGCCGGTGTCCTCACCTTTGCACCCACCCTGCTCCTTCGCGCCATCCTCCAATACGTCGAGGACCCCGCCATGGCTCCTAGGAACGTGCTGTGGCTCTACGTTATCCTCCTTCCCGTGACGGATATCCTCCGCTCTGTGTGCGACGGTCAAGCTCTGTGGATCGGCCGCAAGATCTGCATCAACATCCGGGCTATCTTGGTGGGCGAGATATATGCCAAGGCGCTCCGCAGAAAGGCGGCGGCCGGCAAAGACACCACTCTCGGGGCGGCGGCCGACAAGAAGAAAGACTTTGACGCTGAGGGCGCGAAGGGAGGCATCATCGCCAAGACCAAACGCCTCTTGGGCCTTGAGAAGCGTTCCAAGGACAACCAGACTGGTAGGGACCGGGCGACAGTCGGAGCGGATAAAAAGGACATGACGGGCGAATCAGACGAGCAAGCGAATCTGGGCACCATCATCAACCTGATGTCGGTCGACAGTTTCAAGGTCTCGGAGGTCACCTCGTACCTCCACTTTCTCATCGCGGCAGCTCCCACACAGCTCCTTGTCTCTATCATTCTGCTGTATCAGGTCATGGGTTTGAGTGCCATCCCTGGTTTCGTCGTTATGGCCCTGCTACTGCCAGTCAACATCGCCTTCGGAAAAGGCTTCAACTCAAGCCAGAAGAGGATCATGGCTGCTACTGACAAGCGTATCCACACCACCAATGAGATCCTGCAGAACATCAGAATCATCAAGTACTTCGCCTGGGAGCATCGCTTCGCAACCATCGTCGACGAGAAGCGGCGCGCTGAGCTCAAGGCTTTGCGGCGGAGGTTCATGATCTGGGCTGCTGCCGTTGCCGTTTGGAATACCGTGCCAATCTTGATCACATTCTTCTCCTTCCTCATTTACACAATCGTTGAGAAGAAGCCGCTGTATCCGTCCGTCGCCTTTACTGCCATCTCCCTCTTCATGCTGCTTCGGTACCCCCTCGACCAGTTGGGCGACATGATTGCCCATGTTCAGGAGTCTCAAGTGTCGATCGACCGTATTGAGGAGTTTTTATCCGAGGAGGAGACCGAAAAGTTTGCCCAACTGGGAATCGACAACGTCGATGAGAACGGTAACCGGGTGATCGGGTTCCGAAACGCGACGTTCGTTTGGGGGAGCAAGTCGACCGTTGCGGAGGACGGGTCCATGGCTTTCCGCTTGCTTGATCTCGATGTGGACTTCAAAATTGGCAAACTCAACGTCATTACGGGCCCTACAGGATCTGGAAAGACCTCCATGTTGATGGCGCTGCTTGGAGAGATGACCATCATGAAGGGCCGCGTCTACCTGCCAGGTGGCCGCAGCCGCGAAGATGTTCACCCCGACCCGGAGACGGGGCTCGCGGAGACGTGCGCCTATGTCGCCCAGCAGGCCTGGCTTGTCAATGCCAGCATCAAGGACAACATTCTGTTTTCGGCTCCATTTGATGAGCAGAGATACCGCGATGTCATTGTGGCCTGCGCCTTGGAGCGCGATCTGGAGATTCTCGAAAACGGTGACGAAACCCTAGTCGGCGAGAAGGGGATCACGCTCTCCGGCGGTCAAAAGCAACGCATCTCGCTGGCAAGAGCCGTCTACTCCAACTCGAAGCACTTGCTCATGGACGACTGTCTCAGTGCTGTTGACTCTCATACCGCCCAGTGGATCTTCAACAATTGCATCATGGGGCCCCTCATGCGTCACCGGACATGCATTCTCGTCTCGCATAACATTCCGCTCTGCGTCCCCCCGGCGGATTATGTGGTGACCATGGCCAACGGACGTGTCACTGGTAAGGGAACACCGCAAGAGCTCATCGCTACTGGGAACCTTCCAGAGGATGCCGCCGTTCAGAGGTCTGCTCCTGGCTCCGCCCACATCTCGAGGGTACCCTCCCGCGTCCCCTCGAGTGTTGGCGAGGAGAGTGGTGACACTCTGGTCAACGAAGCGGATGGCAGCCAGCAGAAGACGAGGGACGAGGCAGCCAAGAAAAAGGGGATCAAGCAGCAGGACGCGATGGAGGAGCACAAGGCGGTAGGCGCCGTGCAGTGGCCCGTCATGAAGCTCTACCTGCGGTCTATGGGAAGTTGGTGGTTTTGGGTTATCGCGTGTCTTGTCTTCGGGGCACAGCAGCTCTCTGGCGTTGCTTCCAGCCTCTGGGTCAAGGAGTGGTCCAATCAGTACGCCGCCGAAGAGACGGTTAAGATCGAGTTCAACATGAAATCGCAAACCTACTCGGTCCAGACTCTATCCCCAACGTATTTTGCCTTGATTGCGAACCACGCTCAGGGCAACACGACGATCATTTCCGCCGCCCAGGCGCACGAAGTGAACGTCACCTACTACCTGACAGTGTTGGCAATTATTGGCATAGCTGGCGCGGTAGCCGCTCTTGTCAGGGATCTCTGGATCTTCTTCGGCTCTCTCACTGCGTCGTGGAAGCTACATAACCGCCTGATGGCTGCCGTGGCCGGTGCCAGGTTCAAGTTCTTCGATATCACGCCCATGGGCCAGATCATGAACCGCTTCAGCAAGGATCTCGAGGCAGTCGATCAGGAGGTTGCGCCCATTGCCATTGGAGTCATGTCGTGTGCGTTGGGCATCGTCGTAACTGTCGTTCTCATTGCCTACATTACCCCTGGTTTTCTAATCGCCGGCATCTTCATCACACTGGCATACGTGTTCCTTGGGCAATTTTACCTCCACGCGTCCCGAGATCTGAAGCGATTGGAATCGGTGGAGAGGAGCCCTCTCTTCCAGCAGTTCGGCGAAACGCTGACTGGAGTCACCACCATCCGCGCGTATGGCGATGAAAGACGCTTCATTCGCGATAACCTGGCCCGGATTAACACTCAGTTGCGGCCCTTCATATATCTGTGGGCTGCTAACAGATGGCTCGCATTCAGGACCGACTTGCTCGGTGACTTTGTCGCCTTCTTTGCGGGGGTATTTGTCATCCTCAGCCTCGGCAAGATCGACGCGGGCTCGGCCGGCATCTCGCTCAGCTATGCCATTGGCTTCGCGGACAATATCCTCTGGCTGGTTCGTTTGTATGCCATGAACGAGCAAAACATGAATTCGGTCGAGCGCATCAAGGAGTATCTGGAAGTGGAGCAAGAGGCGGCAGCCATTGTTGAGAAGAACCGGGCGCCCGAGAACTGGCCCGCCAAGGGGACGGTCGAGTTCATCAACTATACCACGCGGTACCGCAAGGAACTGGAGCCTGTCTTGAGGAATCTCACATTCAGGATTGAGGCACACGAGAAGGTTGGCATTGTGGGGCGGACCGGCGCCGGCAAGAGTTCGCTCACGCTGGCCATCTTCCGGGCTCTGGAGGCGGACGAAGGCAAGATTCTTATCGACGATATTGACATTAGCCAGATCGGTCTTCGTGACCTGCGCGAGGCCATCACGATCGTGCCTCAAGAGCCCACGCTTTTCACTGGCACCATACGCACCAACCTCGACCCCTTTGACTTGTACACCGACGAGCAGATCTTCAACGCGCTGCGTCGTGTCCATCTCATTCAGCCTGACGAGCTCACAGCCGCCACAAACCCGCCTATGGCTCTGCTGCCCGAGGCCACGACCGCCGCCGACAATGTTGCCGCCATACAGAGCCAAGATCAACATGGTCAACAACAGCAACAACAATCCCGCCCCCCCTCGGTAACGAACAAGAACATTTTCCTCGACCTCTCCTCTCCCGTCTCCGAGTCAGGCAACAACCTCTCGCAGGGTCAGCGCCAGCTCCTCTGCCTAGCGCGAGCCATGCTCAAGAAGCCGAGCGTGCTGGTCATGGACGAGGCGACGGCCTCGATCGACTACGCGACCGACTCGGCGATCCAGGAGACGATCCGCGAGCTGACGAGCACCATCATCACGATCGCGCACCGGCTGCAAACGATTGTGGACTATGACAAGGTGCTGGTGCTGGACAAGGGGCGGATTGTCGAGTACGGGCATCCGTGGGAGCTGATGAAGAAGGGTGGCGGGGTGTTTAGGGGGATGTGTGAGATGAGCGGGGATTATGCGGCGCTGGCGGCTGCGGCGAAGAAGGCGTGGAAGGGGAAGCAGCTTGTGGATGTTGATGAGGAGGAAAGGGAGGGTGGTGGTAATGGAGGTGAGCAGAGTGGGAGTGGGAGTGGGAACAGGACCGCAGCTACTAATGAGGGTTCGTAAAGGAACCTTTTGTGAGAATGCTTTTCAAGAGAGTTGTATGTGGACTCGGGACTGCTGAGTTGAAAGGAAAAGAGAAAGGTGGGATTTGTGGATATGGACTTGGTGCGGTGCATACGTACTGGGCAGACGAGTTATTCGTAGCATTTATTTAGCCGGTTTTGGTGGCACCTCCGGTGGAGGGTTGTCGATGGTGCTGTCTCAAAGACGAGCGTGTATATATATGTAGGCATAAACAGACAGCTTGGGTGGCTGCTCTGGCGGGCAGTGGCTGAACACTGCAGTCAGCGGGTTTGATAAAAGTATCCTGTCTCGTTTCATTGTCACTGAATGGGTTACATCTTGATGTTCCGTTAGCTCTAGTCATGCGTGATGCTTGGCTTGGTTGGCGGGGGAATGAGAAAGGGGTTAGTTAGGGGGGTGTGACAACGAGTGTGAGCGACGTCAAGAGGACGCTTGACATGTCGACATGCAGAAACTGATGGGCAGTCTGGTTGGCTTATATGTATTACTTATAACAACACCCAAGGCTGGTTTCTGTCGGGGTTCAGTCCCATCCCAACTTGGTCTCACCAGGCATGGTCAGGTGTAGTTCAACTCCGGGGCTTGACCTTTTTACCTCACAAAGAATGTAATCTCGTGCGCGAAAGAAGGTGGTGTGCCGAGCTACCACGTGTTTCTTGCTGCTTCTTTGTATAAAGCCTTATTGTGTCCCTCGAGTGGTCCTACACTTGGAACATAATGTGCCACTTCACCAACCGTTTTCTGGTGCTGCAGAGAATCTCGGTCCAACGTCAAGACTACGCACCGATGTGTCAAGTCAGGAAGCAAATAACAGATATTCAACCCGACAACTACACGTTAAGGCCTCTTGCGATCCATAAGGCGTAAACCGGTTTTCAACGGCCCTTGTCGAGGCGTCTCTTACGAAAAGCCAACAGACAACGTACATCAACAACACTGACTAACTTGGGCGTGCGCTGCTTGTTTGCTCAGGGAAGTGATGACGGTCTCAGAGCGCAGATCACCCAAGGACTCACCTTATGGCGTTCCTTCCTCTCTGCTTCCTCCAGCATCCCCTCTGATCTCACCCAGTCCATCTCCTCCGCCACCATTAAGTGACTCCCCAGACCCGGCTTCGACCTCTGATGCGCCGCTGCCGCCTCCTATTTCGACACCGATAGAGACATTGGCCCCTGAGCCGGACGGAAATACTCAATTCGATTTGCCGGCTGTGACCACGAAGCCAGCGCCATCATCATCATCATCATCATCATCAACCCCCCTTGGGCCTCTCTTTATTTCATCTTCGACCGTTGGTACCTCCCAGCCCCTAACAACGCCGCCTAATAAGACCTTCACAACTCACAGGCTCCCCTTATCAAGCCCAGTTAGCACATCTCACTCCCCCTCAATCTCCACCAGCACCGAGGGATCCGATATCATTGGTCTAGGAAGTAGCAACGACAACAACAATAACTTCAACCTGGTCAAGATTGCCGTGCCCTCGGTCGCTGGCGGGGTGGTCCTTTTTTTCGCCGTGTTTGCCGCCTGCTGGTGGCTGTTTGTGGCCCGGGTCAAGGCGAGGGCAGAGAAGGCGCGGCAACAGAGGGAGGCCAAGGGGAAGGGGAGAGAGGTTGTTGTTGTGCGGGGGCCCATCATGGATGCTAACTACCACATGAATGGGGGGTTTGCTGAGCTGGGGGAGGGCAGTGGCACTCAAGGTCAGGTTCGTGGTGGTGGGTTGGGGGAGCAGCAGCACCAGCAAGAGCTGGGGTATGCTCCGTATGGAATTGGGAGGTATGAGGCGCATGAGTTGATGAGGTCTGGGGACAGTAGAGGCAGAAGGTGGGACGGAGAGGAGAATTATAGGTCGGTGACAGGGTTAGGTATTCAGGGAGGGAAAATGGCTCCTGCTCTCGCACCGGAGCTGCCGGCGAATTATGAGGGAGACCGATATTGGCATGGAGTTTGAGGCTCCCCTACGTGCTTTACTTTAGGAGGCAGAGAGTGTATTGAGCAGCGCGGCAGTAGCGTCCATCGGCTGCTATTACATACTATCATACGATGGGACCATAGTATGGAGTCAAAACTCGGTGTGCTCCCTGACATCAGTACAATGGGATGCACCTTAATTAAGACGCGAAGCTTTTCCTATGCATGCTGATGTGCCCGCCCTGCTCGTGGATCGGTCGCAAGTGAAGTCGATCCTATGCCGTTCTATGCCGTCCTCACCACAGAATTAAGCCACTGGAAAACTCCAGTGCTCCATCCACAGTTTCCCTCCGTCTACACTCGCTTGTCGGGAACCTGAGTCAGCCACTGCAGGCCAATCAGCCCAGAGTGTGCTGCGCCAACGACACGACGCGACAAACCCCAGCAGGAAGAGCCTACGCTCGACTCAGCCAGGCTCGGCGCTAAAATCTTTCGCCGTCAACAAGTGGAGCCAACCGATCAACAATCTTCGGCCAAGAGAGATCGACTTCCCCCTTCCTTTTATATTTTTTTTCGGGCCACGACTGAGCTGTGAACGCGACGAGAACGAGCACATTGCGCAGTTCCCTGGGTGCCCGGTGCACTTGGCGCACCGCCGCTGCCTTGTGTGATCTGCTTCTCCGCCATTCTTCAGTTCTTGCACCTCGACTGGGCGGGGTTGAGCCTCACGATATGTGGCCATGCTTGCAGCCTCCTCTTAAATCGTTTGGTTGCCCTCACTTAGATTCATTCTTTTTTCAAACATATCTATTGTTCGTAATTTGAAGTGAAACAATTATTTTTGACCACACGGCATCATTGTTGTGATCAACAAGGCCCGAATCCCCTCGTTTCTTTGCGCATCCAACAAGCTCTTCATCTCAGGCACAATCGCAACTCGCGGGGCTGATTTGAAAGGCTTCATCACCAGCAACCTGGCCAGGCCCCCGGACAGGTCGGTCAAGTCACCCTTGCTCTTAAAAAAAGGTGACCATTCTCACTAACTGTCTCTACAGGCAGCAGCAAGGAAGCTCGACAGCCAGATAGTCAGGTTCCAAAGGTCATCACCGGATTCTTCGCCAGACCACATCCCCAACTGGGCGTCTCAACCAGCGCCATGGCCCCAACTCAGTCGCCTCCGCAGGGCGACGTCCAGATTCCCATCCTGGAACAGCAAGAATGCATCATGATTGCCTTCTTAATCTTTTGCCTCGCCATGATCTGCGCGGTATACTGGGGCGAACGGCGGCCTGTCGGCGAGAACACCAACGGCAAGGACGTGCAATCGGCACAGACAACCCTGCTGTTATCTCCAGACTCTACCATCCTCGGCTCGGAGACGGGGAGTTCGAGTATCAACAAATCCGACGGAACAAGTCCGTGGCCGTCCTCGGCCACCTACGGTTCCATAGACTCATCACCAACATCTGACCGATCTTGCCCTACTCCATGAGATCCTCTTAGCAAGTTTTCAGTTTCTTTGGCTGTCTCTTCTTTTGAATTTCATTAAATTGGCGGTTTCTTGTATGTCAATATCAGATACGGGCGGTGGGGACAGGAAGGGAGGCGTCCAGATGCCTCAGCAAGGAGACTTTTTCATGTTTTTGTAGATGAATGAAGATGAACAACCTAAAACGCTCCACCTACATGGTGATGATCCTGGTCTTCCACTGCACCAGTTGACAGCTTACACAAGCGCAACGTGAAGTGCATGTGAGAGAGCATAACATGTCTGACTTGCGTTTTGAGACCAAGACAGTGGATGCTCAGCATAACGTTACCAGTAATTGTACAGCTATTCAGGTTCTAAAGGACAATGCTTCATCTTCCAGCACCCATACCACACCCCTATACTAAAACTTCATGCAATAATCCGTCTGGAAAAGAGGGTGAGAGGGGGGAGGGGAAGCTTTCGAGTAACCGTGTTTCCCGAAGACGTGCTCCCTTTACGGAACTAAGACCCGAAATACACTATAACTACCTGATATTAAGGTTATCAAACAGCATCAACCAAGCGAAAAAATATCAGGAACAAGAAAGACTCACTGATAGTGAATTATACATCAATAGAATCTATCTAATATTCGGATCTTCTAGTCATGATATTCTCTAGCAAACATCATGTTCCTAGCACGTATTGTGGTATGAAAGTGGAAGGAGTTACTTAGATGCCTGACGGTATGCCAAAATCTTGCTCCCATTTTCACGTTCATGTCTAAAGTCAGGTGAGCGGCAACATTGTTACTCGAAAGCTTCCCCGATCTCCCCCTCCCCTTCTTCCCCTTCCATGGATACCCCAAATCTTCTCACATGGCCATCACCTCAGGGCCTTACCCCAAACAGGCCCAAGCCCGTTGCTCCGCAGCGGCACGGGTTTTTTGAACCCGGTCAGCCAGATCCCCAGTAGTTGAGTTCCTAGCAGGGTGGCGACCAACAAGCCCGAGATGACGTAGACGTGAAATGGGATGTTGGGAATGGGAAGTTCGTGGCCGTCTGGGCCGCTCATTTTTTTTTTTTTTGTGTGTGTGTGTGTGTGTGTGTGTGTGTGTTTGTCGACTGGCCTAAAAAGAGCAGTCGTCCAGCGCAGGACCCAGGCCAGATTTTAGGATGTGACTGTAGATGGAATCAGCCTGGAAGTATGCGGTGCGGCTGTCAATAGTTGCTGTAATAGTGCGGAGCTAAGCTGAGAGTCTGAGGGTTTTCACATGTAACTGACCTTCGACGCGTTCGAGAACGAATTCGAGGTTGGATCAGGTCAGGGTGCTGATGCTTGGTTACCAGGTAACGACCGAACTCGAGAAAAGATATTAGGTACCTAAGTTCATCGTTTAGACACCCGACTGCCTGGGTTTCCAGTTGATCTAATTATGCCTGGACAGCTTGTCACATCAGTGCTTGGTTCATGCGGCTACTCTGAAGCGAGATTAGTTCTGCCTCAGCCGCAGCTCAGGCCAGGGTAGTTCAACTGCCGGGATTATCAGATGCATCGCTGCTCACCCCCCGTCCACAGCTCCGTGGTGCCGCCATCAGCTTCTTCCAACCCCTGAATGAGATTGTCGAAGGCCAGGTCTACACCAGGCAAAGCCCATTCCTCCACACCGTCGTCCGCCGCTTCGGGAAATGCTGCCAACTGCCCTTCTTCCTCCTGCGCAGCACGCTTCACTTCAATGCCACCAAAGTGCGGGATGAAGATGCGCAGACTATTCCCGTCGTCGCTCGCCTCGCCGACCTCAATGCCCTCATTCCCAGGCCCCAGAGCTACCGGGGGGGAGATTGGGCCGAGAAAGCCGGTGATGTAATAGCTCCCGCCGCGGCTGGAGGCGTCGTCCTCCATGACGAGCAACTGCCCGAGGAGGATGCCCATTTTGGAGACGTCTGCATCTTGGGTCACGCCCGCGATCTCGTCGAGGCCGGCGGCAGCCTGCTCCATCAAGTTACGATTGCCCGGTCGCTGGTGGATGAGGAAAGCCAGACTGTTGTGGTTGGCCTCACTGTCCTCGTCTGCCGCAACCGTGGTTTGACTCTGGCGGGAAGCCTCGAGATGAGCGAGGCACAGCGTCGACGTGGCGAAGAACGCCAGGAAATCGACGCCGCGGCAGTAGTGGGCGGTTGGACTGGCCTGGTGAAAAGATACGAAGCGGGTCAAAAGCTCGCGGCAGGCGTTGGCGGCTGTGATCTTGCTGTACATGGACTGATTGTTGTCGTCGTCCTTGGCGTTCGCGGGGGAACAGAGGAGGTATGGTAAGTGCAGTTGCGCCAACAGGTGATAGTGGACAAACTGGTCCATTAGGCGTATTACCTCCTCAAAAACTCCCGGGGCGTCGCGGCTAGAGCGGAACACGGCAAGGTTGGCGGGTCGCCACCACGGAGACGGCAACCCGGCAGCCGACTTTCGAAGCAACTTGTCGATCTCGCGTGTGACACCCGAGTTGTACATGTCGGACACGTTGCGCTGCAAGATGAGCCCGGCTGCTAGGACGTCGAGTCGTCGCATTCGCTCGGCCGCGTGCGGTGGGAAGTCCTCGAGAGCCTTGGGCGTGGCAAAGACATCATCGCACGAGCCCTGGGGCAGGCCCAGCACGAGAGAGATGTAGCGATCGGCCTGAGTCAGGCGGAACCACAACTGTCGCGGGTCGATCTCGCTCGAGTTGGGGGCCCTGTTGCCTCGGTGTAGTCCCATCATCTGTGCCATAGTTATTGCCCGGCGTATGGCCAAGAACGCGCGGTGGAGATTCCCAACGGCGTCGTGGTACATGCTCTCCATGAGGAGACATTCTATCCCCTCGACGGAGCCGGCGAGATCATCGTTGGCCGTTACCAGCCTAGCGGCGTCCACTACCCGCGCCATGATGGCGTGCCAGTCCGGTTTCACGCCCGTGGCCTCCTGGGCCGGGCTGGACATTGCCCCCTGAAGGAAAATGCTCAGGAGCAGAAGCTTGCGAGCGACCAGAACGGGATGGGAACCGGGCGGTGGCAACCGGAGGATGCCACGGGGCCGTACGACGCCATCACACGCCAGACAGCCTCCTTTGTAGAGGTGGAAGCCTTTAGTACCGTCCGGAATGTCCAGGAGCACATCGAGGTCGTGCTGGCTAGGCCACGCAGCAGAAAGTTTCTGGGACAGTTCGTCGTACTTGGAAGATGCCAAAGTAGGCACCGGGCCTGGGATTGGAGTGATTGGCCTGGGGGAGGGTACTGCTATTAGCTCCCTCTCCCCGTCTCGACGTGACAGACCGTAGAAGTCACCAGAGGTTCTGGCTGCATCGTTGCTCGGTTTGTTGACCAGGTGCTCGACGAGGGCTTCCAAGCGGCCCAGCCTATCCTCAACCGCCCGCTGTCTGCTGCCAGTGCCCGCAGGGGGGTCAGGGAACTCTTGGCTCACGCAGGCCGTCCCACGGCGCCTGCAATCGTTGCAGACGGCACTGGTAGGGGTTTCCAGTATGCAGCCGACTTTTCGCCGCTTGCACTCCCAGCAACTCCTGGTGCCTTTGCGGAGCCTTTTCCTCGGCCGTTCGGACTGGTCGCCCGCCGATGGGGACTCTGGGGGGATGGGACTGGTTTCCGCCATCCAGCGATAGGATCAAGGAATGCGGGCTGTAAAAAGCATGTGGAGCTTCAAGGAAAGGGTTGCTGTTTCACTGGGCCTGCAGGGTGGAAGAGACCGGAGTTGCCGGCTGATGAAGTTTGGAATTGGTAGGATGCTGGGATCCAGTCTAAGACTTCGCCGAGACTCGGCGGACGAGCCGTTGCTGCCAGTGCCAACCGCCGGTGATGCGACTGTTGCCTACCTTAGTCAGCATTGTCCTACCAGACCTTTTTCGCCGTCCCCAGCACAAGGCGTCCCCCTGATGGGATTTGGCTCTTGTTGAGTACTTTAGATATTGCTTAGATCCAATAAGAGAGCCGGAGAATTGTTTCTCCAAGGAACCATGACCAGAACCCTTGGAATGTCACCTTCACGGTTGAACCCAATGGTCAACACATATAGTTGACTAATGAGATAATGGAATTGTTTCAAAAGCTTGGGGTGAGGCAGGGAACGAAAACCGTTCTGACATTGGACTTAGGAGAGCAATCAATACTGCGCCAAATCCAAAGACCGATACGTTCAACGGAAGCAAGGGTTTTCCCGAGACCCATGTTGTGGGACAAACGTAAGGGTTTGGGAGATTGATTTATTGTCGACAGTTGATAGGGTGCCATCAGGTTCCTCCCATCTATGGCTTGCCTCGCCATGCCTCTGTCAGAAAGTCCTCGGCCTTTGTGAACACGAAATCGGGCAGCAGCTTGTTCCACTCATCCGAGACTTTGAGCGCCTCGGCCGCGAGGCCCAAGAGAATGCCCGCTGTCATGGCCTCCGCCTGGGTGTCGGCCTCCTCAGGCGTCAGCGACGGATGGGTGGGCTTGGGCAACCACGAGGACTTGACCACCCCTGCCTTGAGGTCATCTACCTTCAGACTCTCTACGGTGAAGGGACGGCCTAGCGCAAGCAATTCGAAAATAGTCAGAACGTCAGTGCCGCCACACCCCCGGGGGACAGAAGAGACATACCGCGAACTCTCTCACCGACTTGGACAATTTGCCTAATCATCAGCTCACTTGCCCTGATGCCGCCGACACGCGGCCACTCCCCTTCATACTCGACAGCCCTGACCACAAAGGTTGCGAGGTCTTGGGCGGTAATGAGACTGACGCGAGCATCATCACTACCCTCTACCATCAGGGCCCGGCAATTGTGATAGTCGATGGGAGTCGGCATCATCTGGACATGTTTGGTCGACGGGTAAGGGTACGTGAAGTAGTTCATAAACAGGCCCGGCTGGAAGAGCGAGTACTCCAGAATCTGGGAACTGTGATGTCAATAGGGTTCACTCAAATCCTTTTCCAGACACTCACCTTCCCTTGTTTGTTGAGTTCCCGGAGGTACTTGCGAATCTCGAGCTTCCCCTGGTACCAAGGCATGCTCTCCTCAGAGTCCGACCTAACAGCGTATGGACTGTGGTAAGCACAGAATATCCTCATGTTTTCACCATCATGTGAACAAACTCACGCCGCCCATTCACTCGGTGCAAAGCGTCTCACGCCAGCCCGGACGGCCGCGTCGATCAAGTTCCTCTGCGTCAAGTTTCCGGGATCCGTGGCCACCGTAACGAACGAGAGCACGGTGTCGACTCCTCGAAGGATCTTGACCAGCTGCTCTGGGTCTTCGTAGCTTGTCTTCACCCATGTCACTCCAGGGGCCGCGTACTCAGGGGGAGCATCCTAAGTGAACATGGAGTTAGGGTTACGAACGAGCGACACTATGAGCGAGCATCGCCTTGGGTCAGAACTTACCTTCCGAGAGAGAAGGATGATTTCATGCTTATTCCTCGCAACAAGCGCGTCAATGATCTCCTGGCCGACGTCTGTGTTTCGCAAT
The DNA here is from genome assembly GCF_033297405.1 of Parathielavia appendiculata. Classification (NCBI taxonomy): domain Eukaryota; kingdom Fungi; phylum Ascomycota; class Sordariomycetes; order Sordariales; family Chaetomiaceae; genus Parathielavia; species Parathielavia appendiculata. The sequence continues at coordinate 119,756 of NW_026944228.1, read as the reverse complement.
ATCGTCGATCAGTGTCTGGTGCTGGATTCTAGGCAGCTCAGGAGGAGTCAGGTAGGAATCATACTGCCGGAGCCGCCGACAATGGCAATTTTGACCATCTCTGTCTCGTTTGCGAGATCGTTATTGCCCCGTTGTGATTATACTCCGTAGCAATGAGAGAAGAAAACGAAGTCAGAGGTGTTAGGTTAGGTAGAGCCGTTGCTGATTTAGTTTGAATCCCGAATTCTTTGCCCCGTGGCTTCGACCGACGCTTCGGCGGAGCAACGTTCGCCAGTCCCGACGATTCCTCCGAGCCCCAAGGATTTGTTCAGTGCATCTTCTATCTTTATTATTCCCCCTTCTCCTTTTACTTCCTTCTTCTTACTCTTTACCCTCTTTCTTTTTCCTCTTTTCCTCTTTTCCTCTTTCTCACTTTGTTCTAACTAACTACTTCTTTCTTTTTCATCCTCCTTTCCCTTTCTTTCCTCTTCCTTTTATCTTTCTTTTTCTCTTCTTGTCTCTCATTTCTCCTTTCAATTAATCTTTTCTTCTTCTTCTTGTTTCTCTTAACATTTATATCATCTCCCCTTTCTTGATCATCCTTTTCCGTCTTCTATTGCTTGATTTCTCTGCTTGCAACGTCACCGTAACATGGTAACGAACAAACCAGGGCTGGGTTGTATAATACAGTCCTGAAGAGGATGACGGGCAACCCCAGACTCCCTCTCCTCCCTGACAACTAATTCGGTACCAAGGTTGTTGCCATGAACTGACTGAGCAGGTGGTGCGCTTCTGCCCATCCCGTTGAACAGACCAAGGACCGAGGTCCTAGTTGACTCGGGTGCTGCCCTTTGCACGAGGCAACACAACAATACAGGTCTCAGGGTCACGGAAACCGTCTGTGTTCTGCACATGCCGTTCATTCTTTGCCGTCGCCAGTGGGCGGAACACGATCGTGGCTGTGTCTCTGTACCATAGCAATGTCTCGGGATATGTGCCTATCATGAGTGACATGTCATGTGCAACACGCCACCTCCAATCAGGCCTCAGCACATATGGGACGGGCTCCGAGACAACCATGCAACAGAGTAACACACTGACCACGAAGATGGATAAAGAACAATAGTCGCAGTACAGAGCCATGATGACACATGACCTGCCACAGCCTCGGGAACAAAGTCTTCATTCATCGGCTTGCACTACCAAGCAGCAACACATCGCCTAGCTGCAGCAGCATGCCGGAATGATGTAACCTCAAGAAAGCCAGAGGCAGAAAGCTTCCACCCCAAATTGTATGTACCTTTCACAATACCCATGATCGCAACCCATTGTTTGTGATTATTACGTATGTATGTACCTCTTTAAGTCCCGCCATCTGCACGCCTGGCGGTCTTTGGATGGATCCGAGAAAGCTGCCCCTCATGTTGTGTAAACCCTTCCTAACGCCATGCCAAATGCTCCGCGACCCAAGGGAAAACAGTGAAAGGAGAAGGAGAGGAAGGAGTAACGCCGGAGGAAAAGTGTGCATGAAAGTGATGCGGAATGTGCCGGTGACGGTATCCTAGGCTGTGTGGTGTCTATATCGGTGGACGTCAATCCGTACTTCCCATATCTCCTGGAAGATGCAAGAACTGGACCGAGGAGTTCTGCCGACGCCGTGGCAGTAGAACGAGGTTGTGTTGTGTATGGCTCCCCGCAGGACAGGAGAAACCGACTTCGACAAGGTGGAACCGCGAGCCGACACTAGACGAACACCATCACGGCGTGTAGGCATGGAGGGCTCGGGCTTCAAATCGAGCGAGTGAGAACGCTCATTTGTTCTGCGTCTCGCTGCGCCAGATCCCAGCCCCAAGCGGCTTGCTGATGCCAAAGCCGACACCGACGGCGATAGCGACAATAAGTACGATGATGAGAATGCGCACTATAATGCGGTTGCGCTTGCTCAGGCCCGCCAGACAGTTGCACGAGCTGTGCCGGCTCTTTTTGGCCGCCTTGGCCTTCCGCTTCCAGTGGTCCCTCCCCGGCCATGCGTGGCAGTCGGTTCCCCCCTTGGTGCACTCCGGTGATTGCCGGCTCGAGCGCTGGTGTGAAATGACGGGCATCGCCTCGATGTCGGTGTCGAAGGGGTTAGCGCGCGTGGTGGCTGGTGTAGAGATGTCGGACCGTCGTGTCTCCTTCTCTTCGAGCGTGGGGAACGGCTGGGTGAGCGTGTCTTGCGAGGCTTTGAGTGAGAGAGGGGTTGCTGTGGTATCAATGGTTATGCCCGGCTTTTCGACCGGGCTCTGAGCCGAACCTGAAGCCATGGCGGAGAGGAGGGCCCGGAATCAGGTGGCGGAAATACGTTTATATGGCGGGATCAGTGGGTAGGTAGAGATGTTGTCAACGGATGACTTTATGGGCGGTCTGTCCACTGAAATTGGCGACGAGGCGAACAAGACCCTAATTTATGATCGTAAGGATCTTGTGGTAACCTGCAAGAAGTCAGTTGTTGGGTCGACTAGGCACTAGCTGGCGCATAGCAGTTGTTTCGCGCTGGGAAAGGACAATGGGGCTTGTGACCGGGGTTGGGATGAAACTGACCATCAACGAACACACAACGTGTGATTGAATGTCTCAATCAATAAGAAGCCACGCGATGGTGGACAACGTCGGACGAAGAGAATGGCGGGCCCGTGACCCCTTCCCAGCAGGAGACGAGCAAGGTCGACAGCGAAACCAAAAGGAATGGACGGGAGGTATCCGTATTGGGCCGACGAATCGAGAAACGCAAGCCCGACTGGCCTCGTTGCCGATCAGCTCCTTCTGTGACCGTTCCACTCCTACGGAGCGGTGAGTCGAGGCCGAATGATCGCAGACGAAGCTTTTGTTGGGCAAGGAGAGCAAGAGGCCTGGAGCCCCTGGGGCCTGGGCGGTTGGCAACTGAAATGGGAAAAGGAAAGAGCACGGGCAGCACCCTCACGACCCCAGCTGGGTACATACCTTGCCCTTGGGATATCAGGCTGTGGGTCCTCAAGCGCCCTAGCCAATCTGGGCGAAAGTCGCCTGGAGCTGCATTCGCCGTCCCGTGCGAGAGTGGGAACCAGCAAGCTCGTTGCGGGCGCAGCAGGAAGTCATTGGCTTGGCCAGCCTCTTTTCCGCAGCGGAAACAGCGCATGAAGGATCGATGAGCATGAACAGACTGTCAGCTAACACGACAAATGACGACAAGGCCGAGCTCCCTCATACAGCAATCAGGCCAACAATCGCGAACCCAAATGTACGATATGGATTTTGACGGATAGGTAGTCTCATCGAAGCGGCCACAGATTGCGAATGATGTCGACATCTGTTGGCTACTCGACCCAACACGGCCCAACAAAGCGGGCCGGCCATGCCATCTCCGGTCGCCTCCAGTCCCCGTCTCCCGGGGCAATCATACAAACGGCATTGGGCCCTTGGACTCAGCCGCCTGAGATTCTGCACTCTTTCAATTTTTCAGTGGTGGTTTTCAGTGTTGCTCCCAGCTGACAATCCTCCTTTCTTATCGGGCGGGCGGATGCATCCCATTTCAAATCCTAGCCCATCGCCACGCGTGCACCTTCGGCGCTTTCCGTATACAGGTCCAGCCAAACGCCTAGATTCACCCCTGTTCCATTAAAACTGGATCGCACACAGTCGAACGGCGGTTCTTACAAGAATGATCAATGACCCATATATACGGAGTACAAGTATCTTGATTTCCGTGATACGAGCTCGATTCTGGTGACTTCGGTGGCTCGGGCATTATCTTGCTCGGCACGCTTCAGGTTTGCTCGTGTCCTTGACGCGGGCCAAACGATCCAGAGATAAATGAGCGGTCGCAAGCGAAGAGGGCCCTATACATCCGTACCATGAGAGATTTTTTCTCGTCGATTCTTGCCGCCATTTGTCCTGTATCAGATTCGCTTTCGCCGTTCATGCGTGGTCTTGGTATATTCCGAATCTCTTCTGGGCCTCTCGCCGTCAATGGTTGTTTCCGTTGTCAGCTGTTTGATGCAAGTGGTCGTTTGCCCCTGAGTGCGTTCCCTTCGTTCGCGCCATGCCATTTTCACTCTAGCGAGCCACACATTAGCGCTGTGGGGCCGGTCTGCGAAAATCCAGACCCTTGACCCTGTCAAGATGGCGGGGAAAGAAATTGAACCTGGGTGTGACGCTTGCCCTTTCTCTTCCACCAGTCCAGTGCTCTCTTTCGGCTCTATTGGCAGCCGGCATCTAGCGTGTGTTGCCACCACTCTAGATGCAGGATTCTAGAGCATCTGTCGGTTTGCATTCTTCTAGCTACACAGTAAGTATGTGTGTTCGGCTGTCCTGTCAAACCGGGCCGGTGTCCTAAATAAGATTAGCGCTCTCCAGCTGCAGACTTGTGGATAACCTTAACGTTATGAGCGTCCTTTGGGGCTTGGCTCTATGCGTCGAAGGGGGGTTTGGCGCCTGCGCGGGCTTTTGAGTTGGGTGATGATTGCAAGACGAAACCTCGTCAGCGCTCAGCGCCCTTCCTCTCGTCATTCTTCAAATTGATGGACCGGACAAAATTGGTTCTAGTAACGCTGTTCTGGGTCGCTCAGACCATGGCGCAGCGTGGTAAGAAGGCATACTTAATTAATGGTCCTTACCAACCTGAGTTCGGCTCTCTGTCGTTTCAGCAGATGCATCGCCGCAAACTAGGTAAATGGAGGTAACAACCAGGGCCCTAGGTGGGGATAATCTGGATGCGAGCATCCAAGCGGTGCTTGGAGGTGTGGAAACATACCTTATGCAGGTGCAAGTCTTCCGGGTAACCAAAGCCAATCTTGATGCGAACAAGCAAACTGATTACAAGGGATATTCCCAATGCGAGCATCCAGATCATTACACTCGTTGTTGAAGATTCAGCCACCACCATGATTCGGCCAAGTTCGGGAGAAGACTATAGCTCAGATCAGGAGAGGCATACAGGGAATAACAGACTCAAGGTGCCAAATTACCTTAACGTTATACATTATGTCGCCCAGGTAGGTAGGCACTGTTGCTTTCGTTCCCTTCTCTTCACCCGGGCCACTTGGCAACGTGCTTCCCGTGACCTCCTTTCTTTGGCCCCTAAACCGGTTCTTCGCCGTGCGCTAGATCATCTTTCTCCCATTACTCCAAGGCGCCTATTCTGTGTAAGTTAGGTTACAGCTTTCAGTCTACCGCTTTAGTGAGAACTCGAATTGGATCTGAACAATTCAATCACGTACGTCCGAAATCGAGTCTAAGTTGTCGAAATAATGAAACCTACAGTAAGTATTATAGGGCCCTTGAGAGGTTTCGCAGCTCAGGTAGAAGTTCTAAGCAAGTAACAAGTAGCTCGCAGATGCTCAAGATGCCTGCAATCAAGATCTCTTCCTGTATTCAGTCGGGATGGATAGCAGTCCTTCCAGTGCTATTATCCTAATGTATACGACGATAATATGCGCCTTAGTAGCAGCGTCAGCTGGCTTCTCGAGTGAAGGTTCATTCGTCAAGGCTCAGTGCTTGATGCCCGCGTCACGCCTCGCCAGTAGAGTATAGGTTGGTGCCGTCTGATAGCTCCAAGCCGCCAGCTCCCTCTTCACGGAGAAACCTTTGTCTCTCAGCAGGGCTTCAATGTCTTGGCGAAGACCACTCAACTCTGACACTTCAATTGCGGCATTCCTCACCATCTCCCAGTGCCGGTCGTCTATGCCCAGCAGAACGTCCAGTTCCCAGCTCTCCACGTCCACTTTCAAGAAGTCGATCTGCTCCAAATCCTGGTAGCCGTCCAGGAAATGTGACAGCCTCTCGACGGGAACGCCAACCTGGGTCGCCCCCGCGCTCGACCGGTCGATCATGCGTTGGTAATGCTCCGCCGGCAGGGCTTTGCGCAGCAGTTCCTTTTCGCCCGGCACAAAGGTTGAGTTGCCCGGGGCGTTGGGGAAGTACGTCAGCATTTTTGACGTTGCCGGCTCGGCTCCCAGGGCGCAGGCGTGGGCGTCGATGTCATCCAGGGGCACGCTGTGCAGGGCGAGGTTGCGGCGGTAAAGGTCGAAGATCAGGGGGGCGGGCTCGAAGGCGAGGATGCGGGCACCGGGGTACTTGGCCTTGAAGTAAAGCGTAAAGAGCCCAATGTTGGCTCCAGCGTCGACGATAACTAAGGTGCCCATAGGTGCCAATCAGCAATAGCCCTTTTTCTCCGGGACGGGATCCGTCAGTTGTCACGTGGGCCAGGGAACGGGAGTTAGAATTTCGTTTCTTTCAGCTTCAAAAGCATGATCAAGACTCGTAGCTAGGGGGTTCAAAAAGGCGGAAACAATCGGTCTCCAATAGAAAGGGTAGCATACAAGGGTTGGAAGGCAACGGGGCGATGTCGTAACAGTGGTCTTGATAGATCTCCTTGTAGATAAAACGGGCGTCGCGCTCGGCACCGACGTAGACGGTGAGGTCCGGGCCGAGCTCGAGCAGTTGGGGCTCCGAGGTTGCAGTTCTTGTGCAGTCGACACCGGGTAACGACTCTGACGGCATAATTGATGAAGTGTATTTCTAAATTGCCGATGTCGCGTTCGTAGCTGTCTCAGCGAGTATATTTGGGAACGGGTGATAGTAACTTTGCCGGTAGAATAAGCAGTATAAGGGAAGCACGAGAAATAACGGGAAACAGTCGTTCCCCACCGTGAGCTCTTCAACTGACTATGAGGACACCATGGTGTCCCTTGCAGCAGGCAGGCTGGGGACGGAGTTGACGAGAAGGATGTCAGGATGGTCCGAAGCCACGGAATACGAGGTGCCGAATACCTGGCCAACGACAAATCACACCGGTAGCGGACCGCAGGCCCGTCTGACAGCGAGGATCTGACCTGCATTAGGCTGTGGGAATATGAACGCTGGGCTAGGTACCTGGGGTAGCTGCACCGACCTCTTTGGCAACAGAAGAACCGAGTCCGCCCGCAGTGTAGGTAATCACACAGTTTGGTATAATGCCTATGAATACTAAAGGCTGCCTTAGCGTCAGCACCGCCTCCCATTGCTACCACTTTCGTCAAGTCACTGTCGTCATATCATCCATATCATCCTCAACAAACAAGAACGGAAAGGGCCAACACAGAACGGAAGATGGCAGACTTCCCAATCCCCGAGAGCTATGCCGACAAACTGGAGGCTATAGAGGTTTATGATACACGAACCGACGAGCACATCCTCGCTTCATTAAACCAGTTTGTCCCCGTCACCTCGGAGAAGAACATTTGGTCGTTTTGGCACGACGGCGTGCTCAACATGCCGGCGTGGTGCCAGCGCAACGCCGTGGACTGGGTGCGCATTTGCGGGCCTGACTGGACGATTCGCGTCCTAGACAACGTGCCCGACTCGCCCAGCTATGCCCTCCGATACCTATCGGCCCAGAATTTGCCCGACTGCTTCGTCAACAGAACGATGGACGGGCCTTATGTCGGGCAGCACTCCGCCGACTTTGTCAGGACCGCGTCCATCCTCGAGCACGGCGGGGCGGTATGTGATTATTTCCAGTATCATAACCGCCATGCCTGTCTCAGACTATCACGAAGGCAGCGCTGACCATATAACCTCCCGAGTCAGTGGATGGACACGGGCAGCATCATGGTTCTGCACATGGATCGCATCTGCTGGGACTGCATCAGTGACCCAAACTCGACTTACGAGGTGGCTACAGTCCTGCGGGGAGATCAGTGGATCTTCAACTATTTCATGGCAGCGAGGAAGAGCAACCCTTTCATCCGCCGCCTGAACGACCTCATCCTGCATCTGTGGAAGGACCGGAACAACCACAGGGGCGTCACGCACAACGCTCTGTTCAGCTATCTCCCGAGGATGTTTGCAGCTAGCAAGAACACCCAGGAGCAGTCGCAGACGTCAACCGAGGCACAGCAGCAGCAAAAGCCGAGTGGCGGCCTGGCCATTTTTGACTGGAAGGTCAGCATGCAGGAGCTGCTCGACTATGCGATGCAAATGGCCGCGTGGAACCGGCTGGCGCTGCTCGAGGACGCGGGCGACGGCTTCTCGGGCGTCGAGTACTGGACGCGCCACATGCTGCTGCTCGACTATGCGCCCGAGACCGGCATGCCGATGAAGATGCTCGGGGCTGCCAAGAACGGCGGGGAGCGTATGCTGCGTCTATTGTCGATGTCGGTGAGGAGGCAGAGCTGCTGCAGTGAGCAGGTTCAGGACAGCGCCAACCGCCAAAAGGGAGCGAAGGAGACGAAGCAAGAGGGGCAAGTAGGAGACGACGACGACGACGATGGCGACCATCGGGAGGCAGAGCGGGTCGTTTGGGAGACGCTGGCTCACAGCAGCATGTGGAAGATTTCCCACGTCAAGGGGCTGACTCACAAACCCCAGTTGGGGTCGCTGCTGGACGCAGACGAGAACATGGGCATGGATCGGGCCCCCGGTACATTCATGGAGCTGCTGAGGTATGGCACGGTGCATTTTAGGCAGAAGAGGCAATCCCCAAACCTGCGAGAGGCGCCGCGCCCGGCATTCGCGCTGAAGACTGGCCTTCTGGAGCCGTAGGTGGTATGCTCGGCGTGCGAGGTTCGCCGTGGTTGGTGCACCGTGCGGGGAGTGGAAGCCAGAAGAGGTGGGAGGTCTCGGACTCTGTGCGGTGAGATCAGCAACTGTTCGGGACAAGGAGGGGTGGCTTTCGACTGCCTAGGAAATTTACCCTCGTATCACTCATCACCACGATATTGTTGTAGGAACAATCCCAAGGAATCGTAGATGACGAAGTTTGAAGGTGAAGCTCATTGGATGTCAATGTTACCTGGATTAGGAATAGCTTACTGTTGCGGGGTATTGTGGGTCGCTGCCACCATAGACCGCCAGGAGGTGATCTGGGCGTAAGCAAGCCCCACCCTCAAACCTAACTCGCGAGTACTACCACAGTGGGCGATCGTCCTAAGCTATAGCTACCACCACTCATCCTTCGCAACCTACATGTACAACCTCTGTACGTACTATAGGGGACTTACGCATGCTCCAGGATTACATTCCTTTAGGATCACGTCCCTTTCAGGCATGCGGAAAAACGGGCTTGAGGCCCGTCTGGCTCAGTCTGGTCGGGCTCGATCGCACTCTGGTCATTGGCCATCACCCTCTCAACTCGCAGGCAGATGTTGGGTTCGGATTCACATTGGCTGTCACTGCGGATTCTGGGACCTACCTCGTATGGACTTGCGGCCCGATCGCACGCTCAAGAGCCGAATGTCAACATGCACTGCCCTCAATGCCGGGGGGCTCACCACCCTACCACTCTATGGACGCCGCAGGATTCATGCCAAAGTTCTGCTACGACGGTTTTGCTGTCGCTGGAAGCAAGCATTCCCTACTAGGACGGAGCCCGCAAATACGCCCGGTGAGCTGACGACAGTTTTGCTCTGTTAAGACTCAGCTGACAACCTCCCATGCACCAGACTCTCTCTTGATTCTTTTCAATATCATCTATCTGCAACGGCCTAGTTTGCAGCCTCACATCCAGTTTGCTACTCTACCTGGCCGCGGTGACCGGCGTTCTGTTCGCACGACTCGATTACCGCCACGATGGCAGACCCTGAGCCCGTTGCTATCATTGGCATGGGTTGCCGGTTACCCGGCAACGTCGGGAGCCCCGAGGATTTGTGGCGGCTGCTGAGCGAGGGCGGCTCGGGCTGGGGTACTGTACCGGCTGACCGCTGGAATGCCGATGCCTTTTATCACCCCGATGCCACCTCCATCCAGGCGTACAACACGAAGAGCGGATATTTCTTGAAGCAAGACGTGGCCGACTTTGACTCGAGATTCTTCGGCTTCGGCTCACACGAGGCCGACGTGACCGATCCCCAACAGAGGATCCTCCTGGAGACAACCTACGAAGCCTTGGAAAATGCTGGCCTTAATATCGAGAGCCTTAGAGGCTCTGATACGGCCGTGTTTGCCGCGCTTTTTGCCCGCGACTATGACCGAATGGGCTACAAAAACCTCGAGACACTGTCCAAATTCCACATTGGAGGGACTGGGGAGGCCATCATTGCGAATCGGATCTCGCATTTCTTCGATCTCCGGGGTGTCTCCATGACAATTGACACCGGCTGCGTGAGTTACTGCATGCTCCATCAATGTCTCCCAAAGCTAAATCTTGGCAGTCTGGTAGCTTGGTTGCGCTTCATGAAGCCTGTATCGCCCTGAGGACGGGGCAATCTAGGATGGCCATTGTCGGTGGAACCGAGATCATATTACACCCCGATCAGAACGTGTCCATGAGCTCAGGCGGGTAAGTGGTGCCAACCCGCTCTGATTTTAGCTTTTATTACTGGGCCTGGATGGACGCTGATCATTTTTGTAGTATGCTCAATTCGGACGGCAAGTGCTTCACCTTTGACAGCAGAGGAGCCGGGTATGGCCGCGGGGAAGGCGTTGCCTCTGTCGTGGTCAAGCGGTTGAAGGACGCCCTTCATGACGGTGACACAGTTCACGCCGTAATTCGAAACTCGGGAGCCAACCAAGACGGAAAGACAACCGGAGTCACGCTCCCAAACCCGGACGCCCAGGAGGCTTTGATACGCGCTGTATATGCGGCGGCTCGTCTGGACCCGCACGAGACGCCTTATGTTGAGGCTCACGGCACGGGGACCCAGGTCGGTGACCAAGCCGAGATTCAATCTCTCGGAAACGTGTTTGGTGAAAAGGCCCGGGCGAGGCACGTTTACGTAGGCTCGGTCAAGACCAACATCGGCCACTTGGAGGCGGCCAGCGGTATCGCCGGGCTAATCAAGGCTGTCCTGGTGCTCAAGAAGCAACAGATCCCGCCTAATCTGAACTTCATTGAACCCAAGCCAGGCCTTAGACTGGACGAGAGACAGATTTCGGTGAGTTACTGTGTAGTGCTTGTAAATTGGTTCAGGGCCACCACGCTCACACTCAGTAGGTACCCCTGGAGCTTGTTCCGCTGGTTCCGGAAGGCGAAACGACCCCCCTGAGAGTGTCACTTAATTCCTTTGGCTACGGCGGCACAGTACGTCAAATCTGCGCTCTTTTTACCCCGTTCCAGACGTCTCAGGAGTCGGCTCGTTACCAAAGCGGCGCTTTTGCTCCTGAATTACTCCCGAGCCACGCCTAATAGGCATGAAGCGACTGACATTGTTGGACAGAATTGCCATGTGATATTGGAAACCCTGGAGCAGTTCATCTCAGATAAAGGCTCGACCATTACCAATGGGGCCGCCAGCATCAACGGTGCCGTGTCTCACCTCACTGCCAAAGTGTTTACCCGAACGAACGGCACCCCGGAGGCCAAACAAGAAAATGTGGCATTGGAAACGGGTATGCCTCTGATCTTTCCATTGTCGGCCAGTTCAGAGGCTGCCCTCGATGCCATGCCTGGACAAATCCGGATGTGGCTTGCAGGCCGAAATGTTGTCGCTGATTCCGACCTGAGGGACCTCTCTTACACCCTCGCTTGTCGCAGGTCGCTGTTCAAGTGGAGGAAAGCCTTTGTGGCGTCGGAGCTGGCGCAGCTTACGGCAACACTAGAAGAGTCCAAGGTCTCTAAGACACGAGCCGCGCCACGGGCGAACATCGCCTTCGTCTTTACCGGCCAGGGCGCACAATGGGCAGGCATGGGTGCCGAGCTGATTTCTTCCTCGCAGACATTCAAAGAGTCCATTCAGAAGTCATCTGAAATACTCAAGGGTTTGGGCTGCGAGTGGGATTTGGTACAAGAGGTGACCAAACCGACGGCCGAGTCACGGATCAATGAGAGCGCTCTGGCGCAACCCACAACGACGATACTCCAGATGGCCTTGGTTGATACCCTGCTTGAGTATGGCGTCCAACCCAAGTCCGTCGTCGGGCACAGCTCCGGCGAAATCGCCGCAGCATACGCCGTCGGCGCCCTGACAAGGGAAGGGGCAATCATGTGGTAGGTGTGGACTGGAGCCAGAGACTTGCACAGAATGTGCTGTGACAGTACTGACTGACAATGCGTTCAGCTCGTTCTTCCGGGGTCGATATTCTTCTGTTGCCAGGAAGCTCAACGCGCTACCCGGCTCGATGCTGGCCACGGGCTATGGCGAGCAGTCTGCGCTCCAGACAATCAAGGCCGCCAACCTTGACAGCGAGAAGGGCCGCGTCACCATCGCCTGCATCAACAGTCCGGCCAGCACCACTCTTTCTGGAGATGAGCCAGCCATCGACTACATCCAAGAAATGCTGGTTACGGGGGGCGTGTTTGCACGCAAGCTCAAGGTCGAAACAGCCTATCACTCCCACCATATGGAGAAAGTGGCAGCCTCCTATTTGGAGTCACTCGAAGGACTCGCCAGTTTCGAGGCCCGGGAGGACACGTTCTATTCGTCGGTGACCGGAGATGCGAAGATCTCTGGGTTCGGACCAGCATATTGGGTCGACAATCTCGTATCCCAGGTCCGTTTCAGCGACGCAATGACTGCTCTTGTCCGGAGCATGGCAGACACGGGATCCCAGGATGTCGCGAATGTCCTGATCGAGATCGGGCCACACCCGGCACTGCAGGGCCCGATCAACCAGATCCTCTCGACGATGCCAGGTTTCAAGTCCGCGTACATGGCTCCGCTGTCGAGAGGCAAGAATTCGGCAGAGTCATTTTCGGCATCCATCGCCCGGCTGTTCGAGCTGGGAGCCAAGGTAGACTTCAAGAGTCTGTTTACCACCCATCATCAACCGGCCGCGCAAGTCATCGGCGACCTTCCCCCATATCCGTGGGACCATCGCGTCAAACACTGGTCCGAATCCCGTCTCAGCCGCGACCACCGATTGCGCCGCTTCCCGTATCACGACCTGCTCGGCGTGTACGACGTCATGAGCCCGATCGACGAGCCCCGCTGGCGGCATCACATCAATGTGCAGAGGCTTCCTTGGCTCAAAGACCACGTTGTTGACGGCATGGTCATCTTTCCGGGCGCGGGCTATAGCACGATGGGTGTTGAGGCGATGAAACAGCTCGTTCAGATGCAAAACCCCCAAGAGGGAGCTAGGATTGCCAGCACCATCATGAAGGATGTGCGCATTGCCCGTCCCATCATTCTACCTGTCGAGTCGACAACCGACGGTCCCGGCGGGGATATCGAAGTTCAGCTGATTCTCAGCCCGTCCAAGATTAGCGAGAACAGCCCCTGGTACTCAGTGCGAATTCTTTCCCTGCAGCCGGACCAAACATGGGCCGAGCATGTGTCCGGCATGATCCGAGTCGACCTAGACTCTTCTGCTGGTGCTGCTCTGAAGCCCGAGGCTCCCGGCGTCTTTCTTGGTGAGGAGCACAACGCGCCGATCGAAGAGGCGTTTGAAGCGTTGAAGAGGATCCAATCCCTGGCTCAGGAGAAGATGGATATGGAAACATTCTACGATGACCGGAGAGCGGCGGGCAACGACTGGGGAGCCAGCTTTGCCCTTCTGACCGAGGCTTACATCGGTCCCGGGGTTGGCCTGTCCAAGTTGAACATTCCGGATATCGGCCAGTGGATGCCCTTCGGATATTTCCAGCCGCATCTGATTCACCCCACCACTTTAGACGCGTCCAACCACATGCTCCCGGCCATATTCCACCGGGAAATCACCAAGGCACCCCTGATGCCCGTCACCACTGAGGAGTCGGTCTTCTACGGTCATCTCTCGAGCAAGCCGGGCGACGAGATGCTCGTTGCCATGGAGCTCAAGCCTCAGGGCAAGAGCGCAGCAAGGGGAAATGTCTGGGCGTTTCAGCACGACTCTGTCACGGGCAAGCTGACGCTTGTGTCCTCGGTGAGGGGTCTCTTGATGCGCGCCGTTGGCGAGGAAGCAAGTCCAGCCTCGTCCCGGCGGCCGTTCGAGCGCAAGCACAACTACCAGGTGTACTGGAACGACGATCCGGATTTCCTCGCCGAGTCCTCCTTTGCGCGTCTGGTTGGTCCACACGTTGCGAAAGGCTCAGCATTCCTCGAACAACTCAGCGTCACCGAGAAGGCAACAGCCATCTACCTTAGCGACGTCAAGGACATGCCCATGATCCAGGCCCCCGAGACCGCCCCGCTACCCCATCTGTGTGAATTCTCGCGTTGGATTTCCGACGCTGTCCATTCAGATGCTTGCAGCGACGCCTGCACATCCCTGAGTGATGAGGAGCGTGCCCAAACGCTCGACAAATCCGCAAACTCCGGCATCGAGGGCGAAATGCTCGGCCGCATCGGCCGAAACCTTCCCGACATCCTGACAAACAGCGTCAACCCGCTCGAGCTGCTTGTAGCCGATAACCTGCTGGAGCGCTTCTACAAAGAAGGGCCGTTCAAGCCGCTGTACATGCAAATGGTGCAGTACATGCGCCTGCTGACCAACAAGAACCCGGGGATGGACGTCCTAGAGATTGGCGCCGGCACGGGAAGCGCCACGTTACCGCTGTTTGAGGCCATGGGCGACGATGCGTCGGACCTGATCCACAGCTACACGTACACCGACATCTCGTCCGGCTTCTTTGAGACGGCCAAGGATCGGCTGGATCGGTGGAAGTCGATCATCGACTATAAGACGCTGGACATCTCCCGAGATCCCGTCGAGCAAGGCTTTGAGGCGAACTCCTTCGACCTGGTCGTGGCTTCAAACGTGTTGCACGCAACCAGGTCAATGCGTGAAACCATGACCCATGTCAGGAAGCTGCTGAAGCCTGGCGGCAGACTGCTTCTCGTCGAGGTCAATAGGAGTACGGCGGTCGTCAGCCGGATCCTCGGAACTATCTTTGGTACTCTTCCCGGGTAGGTTACCTATTCCAGCCACCAAACTCCCCACGTCTCAACTAACACAGTCCTTACTTAGGTGGTGGGAGTTTGCAGACGGCCGCAAAGATTCACCGTTGCTCACGAATGGCGAGTGGCACGAAATACTACTTGAGACCTCCTTTGGCGGCATCGAGTTTGCCTCTCCGGACTGCGACGGCCCGCTGGCGCGAACGTCCTTCATCGTGTCCAAAGCCATCGAGGACAGGAACGTGAGCCCACCGGCCGAGCCAATCCCGGTCCCTGACTCGGTATCAATCATCTTCAATCCAGCTTCCCCCGTGGGGCGCTCAGCCGGCGATGTTCTATCCTCCGCGTTCCAGGAACAAAAGGTGTTGAGCACTGCCAGCTACACCTGGGACACGCTGCCCGCTGTTGAACAACAAGACGCTACCGGTGCAACCATGTATGTGGTACTTGACAGCGCAAATTCGACCGTTCTCGAAAACCCAAGCCCGGACTTGTTTGGCCGCTTCCAAAACTTGCTCGTCAACTGCCGTAACATTCTCTGGATCACCTTTCAGGAAGAGGATGGACCACAGGTCGCCCCTATCAAAGCCTTGGTGAGCGGTTTGGCCCGCGTCGTTCGGCGGGAAAACGAAGGCATCAGGTTCATCACTGTTGAGGTTAGGGACCTGGTCCGCAATCATGGCGATGATGTTGCCTGTCTTGTCCAGGAGGTTTTGCGCGTTTCGCAACTGCTTCTCTCGTCCGATGGTGGGCACCGCGTGACGGACGACGAGGAATTTGCGCTCAGCGGCGACCGACTATTGATCCCCAGGGTCTACGCCGACAAGAAGTTCAATCAGTGGACAGACCTCGTCAACGGCCGGGGGCACCTTTCCCCTCAACCGTTTAAGGATCCGAAACGTCCGCTGCGCATGGAGCTGGGTGCTCCCGGCCTCCTAAGCAGCATTCACTTTGTCCCAGATACTGTCCCATCTTCCCCGTTGGGCAGCGAGGAGATCCAGATAGATTCCAAGGCCTTCGGCATCAATTTCCGCGACGTCTTCGTCGCGCTCGGCCAGCTCTCTCTCGGGACTTTCATGGGCGAATGCGCCGGTGTCGTCACGGCGGTCGGGTCCGGCGAGTTCGTGCAAGCAACCTACAAGATTGGCGACCGCGTGGTCGGCATGCACGCCCAGCCGTTTGCCAGCTACTCCCGGCTGAGCGGGTACGAGGCCCATGTTCTGCCGGACAATGTCAGCTTCGCGGAAGCGGCATCGATCCAGGTGGTTTACACCACAGTGTACTACAGCCTCGTCCACGTGGCACGCCTCGAACCAGGAAAAACGGTGCTGATTCACGCTGGTTCCGGCGGAGTCGGTCAGGCTGCGATACAGCTTGCGAGGCATCTAGGTGCCGACGTGTTTGTCACGGTTGGCAGCGAGGAGAAGCGGCAGTTCCTCATTCGCGACTATGGGATTCCGGAGAGCCACATCCTCTCCTCGCGCGCCACGCCTAGCGACTTCAAGCGCCGTCTGATGCGGCTGACGGGGAACCGAGGTGTTGACGTGGTGCTCAACTCGACGTCGGGCGAGATGTTGGCAGAGTCGTGGGATTGTGTCGCTTCTTTCGGGTATCACATCGAGCTCGGCAAATCTGACATTGACAAGGGCAGACACATCAGCATGGCGCCGTTCAAGCGGAACGTCACATTCGCCTCGGTTGATTTGGTGGTCATCTCTCAGGAGCGACCTAAGTTGTTCTACTTGGTCCTGGACAAGGTCATCGGCTTGTTTGCACAAGGTGTCCTAAGGCCAGTACACCCACTCAACATCTTCCCTATCGATCGTCTCGAATCGGCCTTCAGGCTGATTTCAGAGAGGAAGCACATGGGCAAAGTGGTAGTAGACGTCGGAGATGACGGCGGTACTGTCCAGGCGACCCTACCCTCGCCACCTGCTGTTCAATTGAAGTCCAACGGCACATACATCATTGCAGGCGGTCTAGGCGACATAGGTCGAATGTTGGTCAAACATTTGGCCAGCCGCGGCGCCGGGCACATTGTGACCCTCTCGCGCAGGAAGCTCGGTGATGAAGAGCGAGTTGCGTGGGAAGCGGAGGTCGAGAAATCAGGAGCGAGACTTCACGTCTTGCAATGCGATATCACGGACCATCAGAGCGTCCAAAAGACGGCCGAGTATTGCCGACGGTCCCTACCGCCGGTTCGGGGACTCTTCCATGCCGGGATGGTCTTGAAGGTCAGTTCGTGCTTCCTGACGCCCTTGTACCCAGGGTATCAGTTTCAAGTGAGACACGATGGAATGAACGGAACTGATCGTGAACTGCAGGACCGCCCCTTGGTCAAGATGACGCCAGAGGAATGGAATTCGGTCCTCGCGCCCAAGGTCTTTGGGACGTGGAACCTAGACAAGGCTTTCAGCTCTCCAGACCTCGATTTCTTCGTCACGCTCGCGTCTCTTGCGGGCACGCTCGGCAACCCAGGACAATCGAACTACAGTGCCGCTAATGCTTTCCAGGACTATTTCGTGACACACCATGAGAGGATCTATCCAACTCGCTACGTCTCGGTCGACCTGCCCCTGGTCGACGAGACGTCGGCCATCAACGCCATGAAGGCCGAAAACCGCGACTTTGTCGGTAAGGGATCCATCCTGTTCGACGTCCAAGAGCTGCTGCAGTTGATGGACTACGCCATGGACCCTTCTGTCGAGTTAGACAGGCCATTTTTGCATTCCCTCATGGGCTTCGACAGGCAGTCAATGAAGATCGGCTCGGGAGACTACGTCTGGGCTGCCATGTTCCGAACGATCCCTCGATTGCCGGTATCGGACTCCCATGACCATGGGAACTCTGCTATCAAGTGCGACGTGGAGGGTTTGCTGCGGAGCGCCACCACGTTTGACGAGGCTGTCAAGGTCATCCTCGAGACGACCATTGAGAAATTCGTCGCATTCCTCAATCTCGAAGCAGATGACGTAGGCCCTCACCAAGCTCTTTCGTCGTTTGGCCTTGACTCGCTTGTCTCGATCGAGCTGAAGAACTGGATGGTGCGCACCTTCAAGGTTACCCTCCAGGCCTCAGAATTGACCAGTGCGCCGAGCATTACACACCTGGCCGAGACCCTGGCGTCCAGGTCCAAGCTGCTCCCTGCAAACCTCACCAAGCAGGGGCAGACACAGGAGGAATCAAGCCGAGAGGAGGAGCCAGACCACAGTAAGGAACACTTTGGGGAGGACGCTGCTGTTGCATCTCACAACGACACGGGCGTCAAAAGCCTGGAATGCTGTGCTCTGCCTGACGAAGAGGCCCGACAGCCAGTACCTGATTTGGACGAAGCTATGCAGAACCACATCCAAAACATTGCCCACTTTGCCCTGAGCGACGACGAAGTCGAGCACCTGCGGGCAGCTGTGCGAGAGCTCACGTCGCCGGGCAGCACCGGCCAGCAGGTCTACCAGGCAATCCAGAAGGACGCCCGTGATCCGAAAGTAGCCAATTGGGTTTCGAGACACCTGGCTGAGGACTTCCACCTCCGCATGCGACAGCCCCTCCAATACACCAACTTTATGGCCATAAACCACCCGAGCTACGTCGCGCATACGCAAGCCGAGCGCGCTGCACTGCTTGCCGCGACCGCGTTCCAATTCAAGAAAGATATCGACAATGGGACGGTTGAAGCGCTGTTCATCATGGATACGCCCGTGTGCAAGGCTCCGCTGAAGTGGTTGTTCAACACGTACCGGCGACCTCAGGTTGGCATGGACGAAATTGTGAAAGGGGCCGGTGACTACTGCGTCGTGTTTAGACGCGGTCGGCTCTTTCAGGTTCCCTTGCAGGATGGGGAGGCTCCCGCGTCCTTCGACTCCCTGAAAACCGCCATGACGGCCATTCTGGAAACCGTACGTGATGAAGGGACCTGGGCGGGGATCTTGACGAGCGACAACCGCGACTCTTGGGCGAAGGTGAGTGCATTGACTCAAGTGCTTTGGTTATCTGGGGGGAAACTACTGACACACACCGTTTCAGATACGCAACGAGCTGCTGGCGGCTAGTCCCGCCAACGCCCACTACTTCCAGACGATTGAGGCTGCCGCTTTTGCCATTAACCTTGATGATGGCAACCCTGTCGGCTACGCAGATTTGGCGAAACAGGGCAAGCTAGGCGACGGCTTCAACCGGTGGAACGACAAGCCGCTGCAGTTCGTCGTCACGGCAAACGGCAACTCGGGCGTCATCGTCGAACACTCACACCTCGACGGCACGACGCCTGCTCCACTATACGACCGGGTCCGCGACGCCATTGCCTCCTACAAGCCGAGCGCGGCCCGCGAGCCTACACCCGAAGAAGGAGCGCCGACACCGCAAGAGATTCCTCTGGTCCTTCCCCGGAGCTTGGACGCGCACCTCGCCACACTCCGCGACAGGTGGCTCGAGGCCAGCGTATCCCGCGACTTCATCTCGCACGAGTTGCGCACGCTTGGCGCTCATCTTCTCGGCCAGAACAAAGTCCCCATCAAGGGCGGGTACGACCTCCTCTGCCAGCTGGCGCTGTATCTGTACAATGGACGGCGCATCACGCCAAACTGGGCTCCTGTGATGTTGGCGCACTTCCACGAAGGGCGCCACGACATGGTTCAGTTGGCGTCGGAGCCGGTGCGGGACTTCTGCCAGGCAGCAGCAGCATTGGTCAGCGAGGATAATGAGCAGCGGCGACGGAGTTGCCGGACACTCATGCTGGAGGCGGCGCGCGACGTCAGCCGGCGTGTGACCGAGGCAAAGGACGGACGGGGATTTTACCGGCTGTTCACCGTCATGGAGCAGCAATGGCCCGCCGGGGTTCCCAAGGCGGCCGTGTTCGACGACGCGCTCCTGAAGAGGGGCATGGACTTCACGGCCGTGACGAATATCAACCACGCCTCGGTGGAAAGTGTGACGACGCCATTGGATCCGAGTGTGCTGAGACTGCGGTATACGATTCGTGATGATCAGTCAGTGCTCTTCCATTTCCTTTCCTCCAATCTTGATCCCGCCATAGGTCGGCTTTGAATTTGCCGCTTACTAACGTCCTGTTTTGCTGCTTAGTTCCCTCATTAGTCTGAATTGCCCGGTTGGGACGGCCGAGAAACTCGTCCAGAGTGTGGAGGAAGCGGCTTCGATAATTCGGGATCTGAGTCTGGCCAGCTAAGTAGAGGGAGCTGCATGTATCTTAGTTGCTGTCGTATGGATGTGCGAACAGCAGATGAATCCATCCTGACTGTGTTTCTACATGTGTGACCCTTCCAAGTCGACTAGGATTCTGTACTGTTGTAAGGCTAGTGAACTTATTGTTATAGTAGTTTCCAAGGGTCCTCTCGTAAGAGACGGCGAGACAGGGGCCTTGGACACTACGACAGAGTGATCACTTAATTATAGAGCAACACTTCAGAGATTCGAGGCACGGGCATTTTCGCCCTGCAAACCTCGCCTTATCATACGGTACGTATGACACCAACCTCGACGGCCTCAGAATGGCAACAAACCCGCAATCGGAGTATTTGTACAGACCCACGCTATGTCAGAGTCACGGGTACGCCCAAGCCGTCTCCAACACGGCAGCGACCATAACCAAAGCCGCCCCAAGAATCTTGACAAGCACCACCCCATCCATCAGCGAGCCCTGCATAAACACAGCGGCAAGAGTCAGCGCATCCATGCTGTCGGTGGCGACATTAAGCCAGATCGCCCGACGAACCTCTTGCTCGCCGCGCACAAGCTGCGCCGTCGCGGCGCTGGGATATGCCACTGCACCACTACTACGCCGCCTGGCGGATTCGGCGCTGCGCTCTGCGAGCAAGAGCCAGCCGCCCATCTCCCGCACACCGAAGAAGCGCGTCATAAGGGCTCCATCGGCTGGCAAGGTCGATACACCAAACAAGCGGAAGGTCAGGGTCGGGGCGAGGTAGCAACCCCGAAGGCGAAGCGGCTGACGCCGAGAGAAGTGACGAGGCCTTTGGCGAGAGGCGAGGGGACGGGGCCTTGCTGCCAGTGGTTGTGGTGTTGGCGGGGTTGCGGGAACTGTCGCTGTCTCAGAGCAAAGGTGAGGAGGCGGACATTTTCGCCTCGGTTAATTATTGAGTGATTATGAGGTATAGAAGCGGATGGAAGCGTGAGTTTCTAGCTCGCGGAGCAGGGCTTGGGTCTCTCTGGAATTGGGTTGGAATGTCATCTTACTGCGAGGATGTGGAACAAATTAAAGGAAATCGGGTCGCGATGGATGATGACTCGTCCGGGCCTCGAAGAGCCCCGAGGGCCGAATCGGCCTCGTTCAGACCAGCCATATCTACTTTAGGCTGGCTCAGTTGTGGAGTTGGAACGCTTCTCGACCTCGACAAATGTACCTGGCAGGACAGGAAAGCTGGTTTCATGCCTCGGCGTTGCCACTCCTGCCGGGGTCCCATTTGAGGTTGAGTTGCAGAATCGAAGTTGTCCTTGACACAACAAACCCGAAACCTTGAGAATGCCCATACGGTTTTGGTTTATGTTCAGTCTGATGGATGTATACATTCAGGTATCAAATTCCTAGGCGGACATACTCCTGGCTGATGGTCACACTTGGCTTCAAACCCCCTACTGTTCAACTAGCGTATCACAGGTGCATTCTTGTATTTTCATCGCATGCCTACAACTGCGGCACCTTCCGTACGGTTGACGTTCGTACTTGCTTAATCCATCTGGCATTGCTCCAGTCCCAGGAAGCAAGCAGGAGTGTGCTTTTGGGTCAACTGTTAAGGGAGTGCAGCCGAAATCTGAGGCGCCACCTCGCCGTCCTGTCATGATTGCTTTCACACCGAGAAGCCATCTGCACTCTGCAGCAATAAGTCCTCCACCAACATTTGCGTCGGCATTGTTCTAAAGCAGCATCCTCACCATGATCTCCATAATTCTTCTGCTCCTTTCATCCCACCACGTGGCTTTTGGTGGGCTGCTGGCGGGTGATTCGGGCTGTATCACAAGCAGCAAGCAGCCCAACCCTGTTGACTGCCACCAACTTATCAGCGCGTTCAGCCGTAGGTTTCTTCCTCGACATTCGAGACATGTAAGCACCTTCGCTGAATGATTCAGGACAGAAAACGATGCATCTGGCTATATCACGCTCGAGGGCAGGCAAATCCTAGAGATGGCCGTGGGGACTTGCGCGGGCACTCTATTCAACAAGCAGTCCACCAAGGCAAGGGTCAACACGGGAACACTGGCGTTCGACATGACAAATAAGGTCTACAACCAATGCGTCATCAACGGCATGTGGGGACGTTCGGAGACGGACCAGTACAGCATCCATATCTGGTATCTGGACCCCAAAGACGCCAGAAGTCCCTTTCGACACAACGCCTGGTCCACAAACAACGTGGCTTTGCCAGCCAAGCACAAGCGTGGTGCTGCGGGAACCACTTCCATTAACAACTAGCAGCCCGGAGAACATCCGCCTGTCCCGGAGCAGTGCCGCAGCGCCCTCGGTAGATTCACTGGTATGTTTCCTCAGAATTCGTTCGTTCCCAAGACGGAGAAAAGCTATTGACCGCAGATACTAGCTCCGCGGGGTATTTCACAGTCAAACCGCGTGACTGCGAGACAAAGGTGGTCAAGCGCTGCGTTGCATCCTTATGCAACAACCAGAACAACGAAATCGAAGTCAACAAGGAAGTCATGAGTTTCTACTTCGAATGTCATGTTTTGGATTCTTGTGTTGTCAGCGACAAGAAGTACGGGGTGTGGGAACCGGATGACAAGGGGGTTCACACTCGCCTTGTACGAGGCTCCTTCGGGCCAGCCGTATTGAGCAAACCAGTCAAATAGGTGTCTCCTAGAACCATGAGGGAAAGCATCATGGGTGAGGTAAGGTGGAACTTGTATTACCGCATTCGCAATCTTGGGTCGGCTTTGCACAGCTGGCTCACCATTGGGATATGGGGAAGGGACATAATTGATGGCTTCTGGATGGAAGGATGAAGAGTAGTTTTCATTCATTACAGAATCGGCTAATCGATGTCAAAGAGTCTCTTGTGATGTCGGAAGTGTTCGGTGTTTGAGATGCTGGGGCCAGAGGCACAATCGGTGTAAGTGGGTTAGGGGTAAAACTGCTTTGTGTGAGCATCTTTACTGCCAACGCCACGACACTGCACCGCCACACATTCTCAACCATCATCTACGCCACAACCACCCCATCAGAAACCGCCAAGATGGACAGGGATGGCAATGACCGGCCTTCGAGCGACTCCGGCCGCTCCATGACGCCCCCACAATCACGCATCCCACTCAGCTCCAGTGTCAGTGCCATCGCCGCGACGTCCATGGTCGAGCCACCCAAAGTCATCCTCTCAAACTCTGTCATCCGCGCGCCAATTTCTGCTACCATGGTACATCATCCTCTGTCAATGTTTACACACCATAACCCAATCAGCGCATTGCTCTAACACATGCGAAAGAACAAGGACGCCTGCTACACCTATGTGCACATGCACAACTCGCAGCACGCAGACCTGTTTGAGGAGTTCTGCAAGGATAAGCTGCCCAAAGACGATGTTTACGTGCCGCCGGATCTGCAGCCCGTCAACCCAGAGGAGGAGGACGATGTCGTTCCCGATCAGCACGCCGCCTATGGAGTCCAGAAGGCTACGCAGAAGGCGCGCGAGCCGGCTTGGAAGGACCTGGGACTTGCGGAATTGATGGCCCGAGGGCCGGCTCCAACCGCTGTGCCAAAGAGACGCGGCGGAGCCAAACGGATGGGTGGATTCGGGCCTCGGTATACGGGCTTGCCGCGCTAAGGGCGGGAGGAAGGGTTGATGTATCGTTTTCGCAAGGCATTGCTAGGCGTTTGATCAGGAAGGTAAAGGGTATCGTCAGCATCCCGGAAGCATTATGGGAGGATTACGGAAGGCGTTATGGACATAGCATTTGACAAGCGATCAACATTAGGATACGCGTGATTTTTGCATCTCCGTCTAGAAGCCGGACGCGGAAAAACGTGACACCAACTACCATGACCAAACCCGTAAACCAATTCGTTCCCAAGAAACCCAAACGCCAGCCCAAATGCCCCGAACCCCACCGGATCTCCGATTCCCTCATACGGCAATCCACACGCCCCCCGCTGTATGCCTGCTCACCCTTTCCCAAACAACGCCTCCCTCTCCAGAACCTCGGGCTGAAACTTGACCAAGAACACCGTCTTCCCCGGCCACATCTCGCCCTCCTCCTTGCCGCCCACGCTATGCGCCGTCACCCTCGCAGGGAACGCGGCCCCGTCGCACACCCCCTCGACGATGCCCGCCACGTAGGCGGCGCAGTTGAGCTGGCTCATCTCGCGCGGCACGCTGATGTAGGCGTTGACCAACGGCTCGTTGTCGATGATCATGTACTCGTCGGGCGTGTCCGGGTTGGAGCTCTTTTCGAGGCGGTCTGCCTGCCGCCCGAAGAGGTGCGTCCACAGGTTGATCTTGATGAAGTGAAGGAGGGCGATGATGGTCAAGGGCCGCGTCTGCGAGCGAGGCGGTTCGCGCGTGAGGAGGAGGTCGAGCAGTTTGAGGCCTATTGGATGGCCTTGGATGTTGAGGCTGGTACGAAGAAGGGAAAAGATCAGCTGCTAGTCTGCAGGGAGCAGGTGGAAGGGCAGGACTGGCGCATATACCGCTTTTCTAGCTCCTGGATACCAGTTACCCGCCGCTGTGCGTAGCTGACCATCTCGGAAAAGAGGTAGGCGAAGCTGGCCTGGCTGAGCTCGGCCGTCTTGGTGCGGTGCAGTGGTCGGTGGTAGATGGTCTTGCCATTGGATGGATATCGCAGGCCCGCCTGCTCCTTGCTGCTTGCTGTCTTGCCCGGACCAAAGTGCGCCATTGATGTCACCGCACTGATACGATACCGGGGACTGTGACAATCTAGGCTTGGGGTTTTGTCGGTCGTTGCACGTCAGATGCACGCACTCGAGAGCATTGCACAGGAACAAACGGCTGTCTCCACTTTCTGCTGCGCGCTTCGGGTGTGCATTGACTTCCAGGGTTGGCATTACACACAATTGCCATGTAAGGCAGGCGGTGAATTTTCAGGGTCTCATTTGCGTCAGCCTGCGACAACCATGGAAGATGGCAGAAACAGCTACCTTTTCCCCGCTGCTGTGTTGGTTGACCCTAACATGCAGCGTTCGTTGGGATGCAAGGCTGCCATGTACGGATTACAATATATGATCTAAATGATCTAACGCTTCCACCTAACATCAACCGCCTGGCTTCGTTAATCGGCGTTGAACACCCCTCGTTAAAATGTCTGCCACGACTCTCGGTCACAATGGAGTCGAAGCTGTCAAGCGCAAGGAATACGGCGAGGCGATCCAGTTTCTCGACAAGGCTCTCGAGTCTTCCGAATCGCCCGTCTGGCTTCTCGCACGCTCTGAAGCCCACCAAAACCTCAAGAACTTCGAGGCGGCTCTCCGCGACGCTGAACTCGCATACAATGTGGCAGCCCAGCGCGGTTCGGGGAACTCGCGCAAGCAGATGATCGAAGCTCAGTATCGCCGCTCAGTCCAATACCACCGGCTCGGCCGCTACGCCGACGCAGATTGCTGCGCAAAGTGGAGCATGTCATTGGCAGAGGGCCGTCCGGCACGCGAAGACGATGGTGTCGAGAAGAAGGTGGACGAGAACGGCAACTACACCGTGACCTACGAGGACGGGGTTGCCGATAACAAGGGGCAACCGGGGGAGAACGTGGATAAGTCGGCTGGGATCGAGCAGCGCCTGACTCAGGCCTCGGTCAAAACGGGGTTCGAGGACGATTGGAGGCGTGCTTACATCTGGAGGAGCCAGGTGCTCGGCATGATGAAGAATCTCCCCGAGGATCACCCCGGCCGCAAGGTCAGTGTCACGAAAGTTCCACCCAAGCCGCAAAAGGATGCCGAAAAGGCGACGCCAAAGGTCGCGGAGGAGAGTAGGACGAGCCTTGCGAAACCGACCGAGCCCCAGACGGGCATGGACGCTGAAACCGCAGCGCAGGCTGAAATTCCCCGGCCCGATCCCGTCAGCGGATTCGACACGCAGCTCCAGCTTCGCACAGCGTTTTACCAGAGCAACCAGACAGTCACTCTCACGCTGTTCTCGAAGGGTATAAAGCGAGAGGCCTTGGACGTTAAGATGTCGAAGAACAAGGTAAGACCGAGCTCTGTGTTGTTCGCATGCTGTCGTTGGGCCTTGCTAACAAACTGCAGATTCAAATTGCACCACTACCTCGCCCCAACGCTCCCTGGGCGAAACCTGGTGAACCCGAGGCCACCTCAACGCTCTTCCTTGATGGTGAAATCGACCCGTCAAAATCCCGCTGGACCGCGACACCACTGAAGATCGAGCTGGTCCTCCACAAGGCCGCTCCCGGTGTCAAGTGGGGGACATGGGGCAAGGAGTGGATTGGCGCCGCCAGCGCCGAGACAGCAGTCCCCTCCGCGGAGACAACGCCCGCAACCTCTGCCGCCAGCCCCCCTGACGCCGGCCCCGCTGCTGCTCCCATCGCCCCGCCGCCGGCCTCCGCGGCAGCGCCGGCCTACCCGACGAGCAGCCGACACGGCCCCAAAGACTGGGAGAAGCTGGGCCAGGAGGAAGCAGAAGACGACCAGAACGACGTCAACTTCTTCTTCAAGCAGCTGTACAAGGGCGCTACGCCGGAGCAGCAGCGGGCCATGATGAAGAGCTTCATCGAAAGCAATGGGACTGCGCTCAGCACCGACTGGGAGGACGTCAAGAGCCGCAAGGTGGAGACTGTCCCGCCTCAGGGCGTGGAGGCGAAGAAGTGGGACAGCTAGATCTGGGCGTCGAGGGCTTCTTCTCTCCTTTTGTCGATTTCGTTCTTTGGTCTGCTTGGTTTTGGCGTCGGTGTCAAGGGGTGGGTTTTGGCCGACTCAAATCGCCTCTTGATTTTGACTTGCATGGAGCCGTTGGGAGGCGTTGCGAGTTAAGTGACTAGGTGCATCGGAGACTGGCCATGGGCGCAAGGAACTGAGGACAATGCTGCATGTAATCTAGCTGGAAGTCGCAGCTGGCAGAGGATTATTTTGCTCCATAACCAGATAGATGCCTTACCATCTCGTTTTGCTGTGACAACGCTTTGGAGTGTCGTTGTAAGCCGACTGATCACCCATGACAAGCGGTTCGATATTGGGATGTGGACAGACTATGGTGAATTACCAATGTTTATGGGTATAATTCTATGCTCCCAAGTCTAACCTAGTCTATGCGGTCCTTGTTACAAGAATTCACATGGTTTGGCGAGGGTACTGCTGGCGGACGCTTCGGGCCCTCGATCTCCACAACGCTCATGTCCATGCGCACCTTGAAGTGCTTCCCCCTCCAGTTCACGCTCGCCCCGAGCAGCACAGCCCATGTCCAGATGGGAAGAGCCAACAGCTCCCTCCCCAGCCAGGCAGCCAGCCACTCGAGAAACGGCCTCTGTTGAATCCCGCCGCGGCGGCACGGCCCCAAGGCAAAAAAGGGCGTGTGTTCATCGGCCTCGACGCTCTGTAACTTGTGTAGCTTCTGGTAGACCCAGCGGTCGACCAGCATCCAAACCGTAACTGCCGAGAGCCAGATCCGGCCCATGGCGGCCCAAGTCTGTGTCACGCCGAATGTCTCGTGGAACCTAGTAAGTGTCGTCAGGGCAAAGGACAGGTAAAGGCAGCAGACGAGTGACTCGACACCAGGCTCCACGAGCGTAGCGAGCAACACGGTCCACTTGCGCACGCGCAGCCAGCGGACACGGCGCGCGATGTAGGCGGCCACCGACATGCCCGATATGGGCTGGATGGCCAACTCGCCAAATACCAGGCCGTGGTTCCTGAAGCCCGGGAGTCTGGATCGCCAGATAAGGTCGCCGATGAGGTGGTCCTCGCAGATGTAGGACGAGAAGAAGTCCAGGCCGCGGCCCCGGGAAGCGTCCTTCGTGGAGAGAATCGGGTTCTGGGACGGGTCGCTGAAGCGGTCGAGATGGGACTTGCGGAACATGTTGCTTTTGCCGATAATGCACGGGGCGATGCCGACGGTGTTGATGGCGCCGTAGAACTTGGCATGCGTGGTTGACATAAACAGTTCCTCTAGACGGCCGCCGTAGTCGAGGACAGATTTGGGCGGATGAGGGTGGACGGCGTGTGTCGCCAGCAGACCATGTTCTCGGGCATCCCCAGGAAATCCAACGTCAACCACAAGCGGCAGCTGGTGCACGAATTTATAGGGCGTTGTTCTGCCGCCGTCGGAACGGAACCCGCAGAGCTTGTCGACCATCCGTCCTGCCGAGCCGGTTCCAACCCAGACATTGCAGTCAGCAATCCAGATGATATCGCCTTTTGCCTCGCGATATGCGCGGCTCATGTTGCGGATCTTGGGGTTCGGCCCTAGGTTGTTGACATGGCCGCCGTTGCCGTGGAGAAGCGGGTCCTCCTCCTCGACCAGTACTCTCGCATCAAACCCTGGAAAATCTGCGACGGCTTGCTGGATAATCGGATATGCCGGATCAGAGACGGAGGAGACGCAGAAGTATATGGTCAACTTCGACCTCGGGTAGGCTAGCCTAAAGGACGAGGCGAGGCATTCGTAGAGCCCTTCTTCAACCCCCTTGACGGGCCGTATCAGCGTTATGTGAGGCACCTCATCATCTTTCAGGCAGGGCGACACGGGTTTCGCTTTCGGTGCGGAGTGATGGCGGAAGCTGAATCAGCCATGTCAGCTACGGCCGGGCAGTTCAGACGAAATGTACCTTACATCTGAAGAATGCCGATGCCTTGGACAAGAAAGACGATGCAGCTCCAAACCAGGCTTACCAAGGCGGCACCTTGGACTACGATGGACATTGGACCATTGCCCACAGTCATCGCTGTGTGAGCGAGGGAGGAGGTTGGCAGACGAACGCAGCGGGCGTGACGGAAAGTTCGGGGGACGCGAGAGAAATGAGACTCGCGTCTGACGGCAAATCCATGTGGGGCAATGAATTGGAAAAGGAACAGGTACTGTAACTACGCTTAGTTAAGTGGGACGGATATCCGGGCAGCCGCGATGATTCGATTTGTAAAACGTAAGGGAGCGCGAGAAAGAGGATCTATCATGGGCTCTACGGATCTTCCCATGTGGAAGACTACAGATACGCGTACAAGAATGGCCTGTTGGTTGCTCAATTGGACATTTTCAGGTCCAGATCCCCGGCACTCTGACACCGGGCCGTCCGTGCCAATTGCTTGCATTGCCGATTCACCGAACCGCTGCCCCGCTCGCCCGCACGTTTGGGACTTTGTCTCCAACTCTACATTCCATCGGGCTGCCCCAATTTTCAGGCTGCAAGAGAATTCTGCAAGGTCTTGAAAATCTGTGCTTGACGCGAATAATTCATCCACCCCAACGCATCTCCGAGGCTCCTGGAGAGCTCTTTCATCATGCAAAGCAAAACAGACCACGACCTCACAGTATGATTTGAGGCTCCAATAACGTCACAACGTCCTACCACCTCTTCGCGACCTTCTCTGGTGCGCTGGAAGATCGAATTCTTCCTCCGTCGGTAACTGAGTGGAAGATCCTGTGGAAAGGTCAGTCGATCGACTTCTCGACGTCGTTATTTGTTAGCTTGTTCTTGCGCACCTCGAGTGAGGATATCCAGCTGGATTCACAAGACATGCAAGGTCGACGACTTTCTACTCTGGATGCCTCCACACAACTCGGTACAGAGCAAGGGGGCCCCGATTGCGATGATGACACTCGAATACTGGTGCGTAGAGCAATGTACTTCAGTGTACGCTCAATGAGAGCCCTCTATTTATAGACTACAACGGTATCTGAGCAATCGTCTTGGAGATACTTCTTGCATTCCGTCTCGTATTGCCCGAGGTGGAAGGCGGCTAACATTGGCATTCCTCAGGCCGACATGAAGCGCGACAGAAATGTCTAAACCCGCAGCACTCGTCACGGCCTCCCCTGACGGAGATACCACCAGTAAGGCCGGTTCCGCGGCTTCCCCAGTCAAGGCGCCGAGTGCCGGGGCCCCGACGACCGCAGTCGAGCGAGCTTTGCCAGCGAAGGTGCCCCTGAACCAGGTCTACGCCCTGCCTGCTCCAATTCGCACTTTTCCCCTCCCCACGTTCTACCCGAACAATCCCATATCTCTCCTACATCTCGCCTACGCTTGGCTGAGCCAAGTTTTCCGTCCGCCGCCGCGCGAGCCGTCGGTGGTGCACATAGGCATTTGGGACCCGGAGACGCGTTCTGTCCATGTCAGAGATGACGCATCCGTTCGTGCTCTGTGGGAGCAGGGCTTCTACGGCAAAGGGAGTCTCAGTCGGAGTGAGCCGAACTGGCTGAAGAGGGAACTGGCCAGACGGGGCTCACCAGAAGGCAAGACCGTTAGCGAGGCACGCACGGAGTTGCGGCGAGAAGAACGTCGTCTTGCTAAATGGGAGAGAGCGAAAGCAGAGCTCGAAGCCATTGAGCGACAGAGACTTGCCGAAGCCGCGGCTCATGCTGCCGCGACCAGGGTCGCCGAGGCAAATGGGGTCCTTGACTACGAGCCTGTCAATGTCGAGACATCGCGGTCACTCCGATGCTCCGTTCAGCCCGCTGCTGTGGAACACAGTCCGGCAGATTTCGTGGCAGAAACTGCGACACAATTCCCTGACTCCATCGAGCAGACCCAAGTTGTCATGACGGACATGCCTCCTGCATGCCGCTCCCTGCACCACAAGCCACCTGTTGGTCCGGCGGAATTGCTCGCGCTGCCCAATTCATTGGCACGGTCAGACGGCCTTCCAGGTGGCTTGAGTTCCCAACAACCCAGCCAAGGGCGGGATTGGAAAGCGCCAGTTGGCCCGGCGGAGCTGCTGTTGCTACCCAACTCTCATGCGGACCTTATTTCCAGGCCTGTCAGCGGGCTCGTTATGATTGAGATGGGATCTGGCGCTCTCGGCCAGCCGCAACTGCGGACAAATCATGACACAAACGCTCCTGTGGATGGCGAACCTCGTGACGACCAGTTTCAGTCGAACGGTGCAGTTAACGGGCATGCGCTCAAGGCCAGTGACCCAAATGGCAGTAGTCATCGAGTGGATCAAGCAGACAGAGTGTCCATCCACGGAGTCCAGCCAAGTAAGCCCTGGAAAGGGGCTGTCTCGCCCCCCTCTCTGCGCTCAGATGAATCTGTTTCGAGCTCCGCTCAAGAGGAGGACGGCAATATTTCGCAGCCTTTGAAGCGTCGGAAGAGTGTCCGCTTCTCACCCACGGTCCAGTCAACCACATTCGTGCATTCTGACCCGCCAAGCCCAAACCGCTCGTCCGGTGTCCCCGCGAAGAGCGCTGGCCCTGCCCTGTCGAACGGTGAACTCATGGGGCAGCTAGACGTAACCCGCACCCTTGCTGCCGCCTCGCAGGCCGCTCCTCAGAGTTCCTCCGACTTGGTTGTGAGCAGCCAGGTCGACCTAGGCGAAATTGAGAATAAAGAACACTTTCAGCTGGCGCCAGAGGAAGCCTTCTTCCTAGTGTTTGCCCTTGGAGCCCTCAAGGTTGTGGACCCTGTCACCGGCTCTCCCATCTCCACGGAACACCTCCTGGCCCTCTTCCGCTCATACTCCTACTTACCCCCGCGGCCGGCTGGCTCCGGACTTAGGCCTGACGACCCGTTTCTTGTGAACTACGCTGTCTACCACCACTTCCGCTCGCTGGGTTGGGTTCCCCGCCACGGCATCAAGTTTGGCGTCGACTGGATCATCTATCAGCGGGGACCCGTCTTTGACCACAGCGAGTTCGGCATCATGGTATTGCCTGCTTATTCGGACTTTGCCTGGGAGGGGCATGAGCACGAGGCGCCAAGGAGGTCGTGGTCGTGGCTGATGGGCGTCAACCGGGTGCTCTCGCATGTGCTAAAGAGCTTGGTCCTCGTCTATGTCGACATACCGCCTCCGAACGTATTTGAGGAGGAGATGCAGCGCGGAGGTATTGCCTCTGCGCTGAAGAAGTACAATATTCGGGAGGTTATGGTGCGGAGGTTTTCGGTCAATCGGAACAGGTGATGTACAATACAGATACGATGCATGGGACGGCGTTGTCGTTGGCGGCATGTACATGGATTGCATATGGGAAACGGAGGGTGGTCACTTGCGTTGTTTCAGATGGCTATATTCGTTCAAATACCAGCGGCTTGACGGACTCGCCAACTTGACACCGTCACTCTTCTGTTTGCTCTGGCATCTGCTCTATCCAATTTCCGATCCCACGTCCTACCAACTCCCGCAATCCAAAACCCTTAACTCCTTGCCTTATTCCCAACCATTCACAACCCCCTAAACTTCGACCCCTCTGTCTCAGCCAACTTCGCGGGCCGGCCCATCTCCACAATCCTCCCGGCATCCATCACTACCACTCGATCAAACCCCATCACCATACCCAGCCGATGGCTCACCATAACAATTGTATAGCCGGCAAACTCGCGCATGATAACCCGCTGCATCTCTTCGTCCGTCTCCTTGTCCACGCTCGAACTGTACATCCAGCAGCAGTATCCCGCCCTCGCTGTCCCTAGCCCGGAGCCGTCTGCGCAGGATGGCCCGGGCGAGATTAAACAGCTGTTTCTGGCCCTGCGACAGTGTGTCGGGCGAGAGCGGGGCGTCGAGACCGCCTCGCGCCGAGATGAATTCCCAGAGAGAGACGGCTTGCAGCGCCGAGACGCAGTCGGATTCGGAGGCGGCGTGCTGCGGGTCGAGGTTGGTGCGGGTGGGTGTGCCCGAGGGGAGGAAGACGGGTTCTTGTGGGAGGGCGAGGATTCGGGCGCGAAGGTGGTTTCGGGAGATGGAGGTTAGCGGGAGGGAGTCGATTGCTATCTGTTGAGGGAGTGGGTTGTTGGAGGGTTGGTGGTCTTGGCTGGGGCCTGTCGGTTTGGGTCGGGGCACGGGGTCAAGCAGGCGGAGGAAGAGAAGAAGGAGGGAGGATTTTCCACTGTTGTTGACGGAATATGGGGTTAGCGGATGGTTTGCGGGTAAGGGTAGAGGAGCCGAGGACTAACCTGCCGCTACGACCGCAGATGGCAACTCTTTCACCTGGGGCGATGCTGAGACGAAGGTTATCCAGGGCGAGGTGTTCATGAGGCGCCTCTCCATTGTCTTCGTATGCGGCAGACACGCCGCTGATGTCAATCTTCCCGTCCGCTGGCCGCTCCTTGGGCGGTACGATGTCCTCGCCCTCACTGCTTTCTTGTTTGACATTCTCGCTGAACGATTTCAGCCGGCTGATCGCGCCGATGGACGTCTCGAGCAGGGTGTAGAACCTGATGATCATCGTCAAGTTCTCGCCAAACGTCATGAGTACCACCAAACTGGCACCGGTTGAAGGCTGTGTTGGTGCGCAGCTGGGTTGCAAGGGTGTCACGACGCCATGGGCGATGACAGCTACGACGAGCTGGAGCGTGAGGGCGAGCCACCGCTGAATCATGGCCAGCAGGTACGCCGGTCTCTGGGACGTATCCATCAGCATGTGGTTACGGGAGATGCTGTCCTGAACCCAGCCAAAGGCGCGAAATGTGGCGACGTCTCTGATGGTGTCTATAAAGTGAGAGCTGAGAGGTCAGTGTGGTGCAGTACGGAGACTATGGTGGAAGAGGAGGAAAAAGAAGACGAAAAGGATGTCGGCGAGGACGGGCATGGGGATGATGACAGGGAGGTGAGCGTGGAGGAGGAGGAAGAAGTAGATGAAAAGGACGGGGACGGGGACGGGGATGGGGAACAGGAAGAGGGACTCACTAGAGAGGGCTCTTCGCCTCCAGATCCAATAGCCTTATTTGGCGCGATGTTCGGAGATAGAACTTCTGGAGGATGTAGAGAACCGTAACCAAGACCGGATATGTTATGGCAATGTATGGTGATGACGTCCGATCACAACCGCCATGCCGAGCGTGAGCACCAGATTAATCAGGGCCTGCGGAAGTTGACCGTCGATGAGGGTCATGTCCTGCGAGAAAAGATTGACCACAATGCCAATGTCGGTACTCGTGAAGAATCTCAGCGGGGCACCGATGACGGTCCTCAGCGCCTCCTTGTGTAGTCTTGCTCCTGACACCGTAATCATGGAAGTCAAGCACACCTTGGCTACCACAAACAAACAGAAGAGGGTCCCTATCTGGAACAGGGCGTACAGGCCGTTATAGAAAGCGTTGGAGTGTGAAGGATCGGGAGAGGCCACATCCTCGGACCAGAACTTGAGCCAAATGGTGCTGGATGACGCAATGGTCCAGAAGTCAATCAGGATCTGCAGCAGGGTGAGGATGAAGAAGACTGTTGTCTTCAGAAGCCCACCGACTTTCCATGACAGAACGTCGGCACGCCAATGAGAAGCGTGAACAAGAGTGTATTAGAAAAACTAACATTGCCGGGACCGTTGGCGGGAAGGGGCGAGTTGTGGATCGCCGGTGACTGCAGCAAAGGTCGGTGGGTAGTCTGCGGAAGCGCAGCAAAAAGCGATGCAGAGAAAGCGGATCCTGTTTTGACCTAATCCGTACAGCTGTGAGCTTGACACCGCAATCATGATTGATGTTGAAGGCCGACCGCGGTGCCGGAGGCGTGGGCTTGAACGGAAAATCTGGTATTATGTCGTCTGACATGCTGATTGTATGGCACGTGGCACTGCGTGCTGGCTTAGTTTGAGGGTTTGTGGCGCAACACCGAGCGATTTTGGCAGACACAGGAACAAAAAATATTGTTGTGTACGCGGTATTTCTGCAGCAGCGAGCGGTGGGGGTACACGTCACGCTGCCAGGGGGACCTTCCTCTGCATTCGAATTGAGCCTTTGCATGAGGGGAGGGGCTCACAGTAGCCAAGGGCGACTGTCTCACCTGCGATTTCGTCTCTTGTGTGTTATCAATTTGTCAATTGAAACATCAATCACGCAGTATGAAATACTTAGGTACCTCACTTCCTGTCCGTCCAGATCAAACTACTGTAGTATCTAAGTATGCTCGAGAAATGAGATATCTGCATTACCGGCGAGGATAAAATATCATCGCGGGAAACCAGAGCTGGATTCGAAATTCCACGTTTCCTAGAAAGCGTCAACAGTAAGCCTTTCATCTTCAACAGCAAGGCTGCGAAATCACGCGCAGTTCGGCAGCCTCCAGCACGGCTGCCGTGTTTGCTGCTGCTGCCAGTGGCCTTCCTGTCTGCTGCTGCCACAGTGCTGTCACAGTGCTAGTGGTTCGCGATTTGCCAGCACCCGGTCCTGTTGACCCGTCCTTGTCGCTTGTGACCGGCGCCTGCCGAAATGTTCCAGAAAGCTGAATCTGAGACCATGGTTCATTGAGTTGACACTTTGACACACGGCCAATAGCTTTCCGTACCCACGACACCGCGCATACTGTGGTATGATGGGTAATGAAAATCTCCATGCGGTGTACCCACGCTAACCGAGAGTAAGGTATCCACACTCTTCCACAGTAAATACAGTAAACAACTAATTAATATTTTGTATGCATACCGTTGGCTGCAATCACCGCTTGCACCGATCTGGCATCGAGGCCAACAGTTCCCTCAAGTAGTCGTCCGGTAGTGCCTCCCAAGCCTCCTTGACATACTGACGTAGCTTCTCGTACGAGGGCTTTTCTTCAAGGCCATACCGGTCTTCGATCCAGTCCTTCATCCAATTCCAACAAGACTCAATAGGGTTCAAGTCCGGTGAAAAGGGTGGCCATTCCATCACAACAATGCCTCGCTCTCTGAGATCTTCCTTCGTCTCTGCGGCTGCATGCCCTGGAGCGCCATCTTGCATCAGGATCAGGTCCTCACCAAGCTGTTCCTTGCACAACTGTACCCAGCCGTGAATCACAGGTACAGTATGTGCGCGGTAGGTTTCGGCGTTGATCTTGCCCCAATCCTTTTCCCAGAAAATCCCAGGGCCTTTGCCTAAGCCAGAGAAGCAACCCCAGAACATCCAGCCACCCTTGCGTTGATACTTTTCCACAATGCACGTAGGATCCCACTCCTCGCCTTGACGCCGGGTTACATACTGCTTCCTATGCGGGCCACCAGTAACCCAGGTCTCGTCGGTCCAAAGGATCTTTGCCCACCGCTCAGGGGTCCAATGGTCATGCTCTTTGGCCCAGGTCTCTCGGAGTTTCCGGGTTCGTTCGGTTATCGGTGGCTTCTTACGAGCAACTCGTCGGCGGAAGCTCAGTCGATGAAGAGCATTGATCACCCATACGCCAAAGACCCCAGCGAAGATGATTGTTGTGAGCTCAAGGAAGCCCATCCGACGAGCTTTTTTACTGGAAACGACATACTGAACAAGCTCGTTTTCTTGCTCTGGTGTTAACGTCCGTGGCCGGCCAGTACTCCGCCTAGCAGTGGCGTCGCGAGCGCGAATAGCGGTCCGGATCTGGGCTTTAGTATAGCCAGTGATACTCTGGATCTCAGCTTGGCTTTTGCTGGCATCGAAATATAAAACCCGAACTCGCTGGCGTTCCTCGGTAGTAAGCTGTTTCGTACCGCTGGATCCCTGTGGCCGTGCCATCGTGCTGTTGTGAGTTATCGAAAATAAGAGATGCTTTGGAAGACGCTGTTCCACAGTACTGTGTAAAGTGGAAAGTTTGGGTGTGTCCAGCTGATTGGCCAAAACGCGTCAGCCTGTTGTGCCCCACAGGTACCTGACATGGGGGTTTTTTTTATGCACGCGACCACAGTATGTAGCTAGGCATGGCAAGTGTTTGCCCGGTCCATCCTGCTCGCCCGGCTGAGCAATGAGGCGTCCAGGGCCTGGAAGAGGAGGCCATAGGGGTTACGGGAGAGCTGTATGCATCGTCCAATGGCCCTTTCCAGGCACTCCCGCTGACCCAATACAAGCATTTGCCGCAGCACTGCGGACTATCATCACCAACAACCCAATATACGTGCGGCGCATTAAAGCAAGCGCACTCGCTCATTTGTAACCATAGTCCGAGGCGCACCCAGCTGGAACCTGGACACGCAAGGGGACAAGACTCTTTGAAAATTGCGTGCTCATGTCTGTCACATCCCGTAAGGGTCGGTTATATCGAAGCTTGCAGTGACAGTCTGGAAGTGCTGAGATCAATGTCAGCACTAGGGTCTCCGGGAACATCTTCGGTGATGAGGCATCAAGTGAGAGTAAGACTCTGGAGCCATTGCAATGGCAACACCCGGGACGTTGCCGAAGCCGCCCTGCCCTCAGTCCGGCCTCCACATGCAACGATGAGGCACCAGGAAGACATGCCGTAATCCGGGATCCTTCCGCTAACGTGGTACGAGTAGTTGACGTCGGTCTCTGAGGCTGTTGGGACTCGCTCACCAGACCGTACTTGGTGTCTCTGCTACTCTCTGATAAATTCCATTTACCGTTAACCCAACAATCCAGAGTGTGCGAAGCATTGGGCAAACTCACTTGATCCCGTTCTCAAGCGCGACCCTTGGATGCAACAGGAGGTGAGTTTCTATGCATCCAGCATTACTCACAGCTGAGCACGCGTTGACAGCTCCTTTGGGCAGGACCAACGCCTGGTGGATGCCGTTTACGCCCATGACCGGGCTTGGAAGCAGATAGCAGTACGTTACATTCCTGACAGGTCAACACTTGACATCGCCAATCGGTAAGCCCAGAAAACTCAGGCACAGCTCGGCTGAAATCATAGCAGTCGCTGATGGAGGATTTTGCGAGTTCAGGTACAACTTCATGGTGATCACACGAGAGGGATTGCATGTCCGGGTCTTTCAATCCAGAGACCCCTCTAGGTAGCTTCCGCCAATCTGGATTTAAGACCACACTTTGTTTGACATGCAAGCGGGTGCCGCTCTCCCGACAATTGATCCAACGGGCACACCAAGCAAGGAGCACCCGGTCTCGGACCTGAACCGACATACACATGCAAGCTACCTCACTCCATTTCTCAGATTATATAACTCATGTTGGTTAGGATCCCGCCCTTCCCATCCTTGATTCATGGGGTTGCGGTCTGGGCTCCTCGGACTTCGGTGCGGGATACCTTGGTCAAACCGGCTTCGAGTCCAGCTCCGCTGTGCCATCCTACGAAGCTATCAACGGCGCCGCTGCAACCTCGACCGCCAGCTCTTCGGGCGCATCCACAACCGGTTCTGACTCGTTAGCCAGCAACTCGGATGAAGGGCTGCGTAGGACAACCAGTTGTGATGGTGTCAGGAGAAACCCGCAGATAAGGCAATTGAGTCCTTGTGGTGGCGGTTGCCTGGCTCGTCCCGATGGCTTGCAGCACATGGGTGAGCCAAATGATCTCACTTGTGGCTCCGGCTCCCTTCGAGCTCTGCTGACACCGACTAAAGAACCGATGCTGATACCCTGTAAGTGTACCCCCTTTCGAGCATAAACTGGCCACGAGGTACAGCCTCTTGTAGTCAAGCCCAGGATTGCTTTAGTGGTACAGTACGTACTACCGTCCTCGACCATTTATCTGACCATTCGCTCAATGATAGCTTTTTGCGGTACATAGTCGGTTCCCTGACGCAATAGACTGTCTAGACCGGCCGACGCGGACAGCGATGTGGTAGGGAGGTGGTGCACCTACTTATTCACCTGTCCATAATCCTTCACGGAACCACACATGCCGCTTTCCCGACCAAGCCAAAAGCAGCGAATCTTGGTGTTCCTTTCAACAAGCACATCCCGAGAGATACTCAGTAACAAGTCACAGACAAGTTATCTGCCATCCGGATGAACCCGCCGCTTTCAATCAACTAGAGCAAGCGGCATATCCAGCAGTCATTGAGCGGCGCCCAGCAGACGAGCAAGACGCAGTACCTGTCGATGGCGCTCAACATTATGCGGGCTAGGTTGTTTGAGTATATGGTGGGCGAGCAAGCGATCAAGAGCGCCAAGGCTGGCTCGGCGCCGGCGCGCAAGAGTGGTAATGTGCTGTGGATGAGCGTCGTGGACGGCATGCTCGCGCAGTCGTTTGAGATGTAGGGCGCGCTGGCGGGGTAAAAGCCACGCACGAGGCCGGGGTGCGGCTGGCGAATGCGATGGCGGTCGTGGAGACGTCCACCCATACCAACGGCCAGACCAATGGCCACCTGAACCGCCACGTAAACGGCAACAGCAACGGCACCTCCCGGGTGAACGGGAATGGGATCAATGGTCACCGACAAGGCTCCTACAAGCCTATCGCCATCATCGACATGAGCATGCGTCTTCCCGGCCGAATTCATAACGCCGAGACCTACTGGGACCTCCTGGTCAACGGACAGGACGGACGATGCCGCGTGCCGAAGGACCGCTACAACATCGACACGTGGTTCGGCCCGGGCCGTGTCAAAAGCACGCTCACTTCCTCCAGGAGCTGAATCTGGCCAACATTGACCCCAATTGCTGGTCCTTTACCAAGCAGGAGGTTGAGTTGCTGGATCCGCAGCAGCGGCTATTCCTTGAAGTTGATTATGAGGCGCTCGAATTAACTCGGGGACGACGGAATGGCTTGGTAAGGATATTGGTGTTTATGTTGGCGCGCTGAGAGAAGACCGGGGCAAGATGGAGATTCAGGGCTGGCAGGACTTGGATCCCACTCGGACGTACGTTTATGGGACTACATCATCGCTAACAGGGCGTCCTATGAGTTTGACATGAAGGTCCCGAGGTGTGTAACCATTTCTGTCTACCCTGGAGCATTCCCCTCCACTGACTTTGCTCCCCAGTTTGGTGGTCCCCACAGCATGCTCCTCGTCCAGATGGCGCCAGCACCTCGCCTGCCAAGACATCCGCAGACAGAAAAGCTCACACTGGAACGACTTCCTTGCCGACGATGCGAACATCTGGCAAGCAGCGAAATACCTGCAAACCGGCAGTGGCACAATGGGCGACAGAATACCGCCGCTTGTCCGAGCTGATGGTTCTATCACAGAGGGCAAGGCAGAGCAAGCCCAAGTGTTACTGGCCACCTTCTTCCCACCGCTGCCAGTTAGAGTGCTCCTCCTATTCCAGACCTCACTTCGAGACGGCGACATCCCTAATCAGTGGAGGAATGCCAAGATAATTCCACTGAAGAAGCCCGAGAAGAGCGACTACACACTGGCCGAAGCCTGGAGACCTATTTCGCTACTCTCCACGCTTGGCAAGATACTGGAGGCAGTCATTGCGGAACGCCTGTCCTACGCGGCAGAGACATTTGGCTTGCTACCTGCGAACCACTTTGGAGCCAGGAAGAGACGGTCCACTGAGCAGGCTCTCCTACTGCTGCAAGAACAAATCTACAAAGCATGGAGGGCTAGGAAAGTGCTCAGTCTGGTCAGCTTCGATGTGAAGGGTGCATACAATGGGGTCTTCAAGGACAGGCTACTGCAGAGGCTCAGGGCAAGAGGTGTACCAGAATCCCTGGTTAGGTGGATTGATGCCTTTTGCTCTAAGCGCACGGCGACCATTTTGGTAAACGGGTTCACGTCGGAACGGCAAGAGCTGCCCCAAGCGGGTTTGCCACAAGGATCACCGCTATCCCCGATACTCTTCCTCTTTTTCAACGCAGACCTGGTGCAGCACAAAATCAACGCAAACGGAGGCTCAATCGCTTTTGTTGACGACTACACGGCTTGGGTTGTAGGCCCAACAGCGGAGGCGAACCGCTCAGGCATCCAAGCTATCATAGACGGGGCTTTGGATTGGGAAAGACGAAGCGGCGCCCAGTTCGAGAGCGAAAAGACGGCCATCGTACACTTCACAAGGAACAAGGAGCGATCCTCCGGAACGCCGTTCATAGTCAGAGGGGACACGATCAAACCAAAGAAGAGCGCAAAGATCCTGGGGGTAACAATGGACTGCGAACTCCGTTATAAGAAGCACATTGCCAAGACGGCAACCAAGAGTCTCACAGCCGTTCTAGCCCTGAGGAGGCTGAAGATGCTCTCCCCGCGAACAGCAAGACAATTGTTTGTAGCGACAGTGGCTCCCGTCATGGACTACGCGGTCAGCGTCTGGATGCATGCGTGTAGGGGAAAGGCGCTAAGCTGGCTGAACAGGGCTCAGAAGATTGGCGCCCTAGCAATCACAGGAGCCTTTCGGACCGTGGCTACGGCTGTAGCAGAAGCCGAAGCGAGCATTCTCTCCATACAAGAACGACATACCCGGGCGGCAGCCAGGTTATGGATCAACATCCACACTCTGCCTGGGACTCATCCCCTCGCGCTCAGGAAGATCCGGGCAACAGTGCGATTCGTCTCCCCGCTTCAAAAGATCGCCCGTATCGCGGAAGGTGTAAAAGTCGACCAAATGGAAACAATCCAAGAATACGCCGTCGCTCCCTGGGCACCTCGCCTACAGCCGACGATCGAGGTTGACCGAGAGAAGGCGACCGAGATGGCCAACGGAGCCATGGGCATCGTGATTGCAACCAGTTTATCCGTGAAGAAAGGCATTGTCGGTGTTGGTGGCATCGCACGAGACACTCTCTTCAACAGGACCAACGAGATCGTGACAAGATTCGCTATAACCCTTGGCACCAGGGAGGAGCAGAACCCATACACAGCAGAACTAGCAGCCATCGCAATGCCCTTGGAGAAGACTCTGGCCAACGCCTGCCATAGGCACATCACCATCGTTACCAGAAACCAGTCAGCGCTAGCAGCAATTAGGCAACCGCGACAACAGTCCGGCCAAGGCACTATACGACAAATCTACGAGTTGGCTAGACTGCACCAAGAAAGAGGGAACTCAGTCGACTTCCTGTGAATCCCAGCGGAAGCCAACTTTGCGTTGGGCTCAGAGGCCAAGGCGGCAGCACAAAGGACAACGAGACAAGGACAGATACCCAACCTCCAAAGGCCCCAAGCCAAGTCCACCGCAATCAGGCTGGCATTGGCCAAACAACGACAGGGGAGAGTTCTCCCGGAAGGCGTAGGCAAATTCTCAACGGCTCTGGACGTAGCACTTCCTGGCAAGCACACTCGCGATCTCTACGACAAGTTGAAACGAAAAGAGGCCTGTATCTTGGCACAACTCCGAACTGGAATGGCGAGGCTGAACGGCTTCTAAGCCGAATCGGAGCGGTCGAGTCAGACCTTTGTCCTTGCGGCCGAGCGAGAGAAACCGTGGAACATTTTCTACTGCGATGCGTGAGATGGCAGCTCTGAGGGAGGACATGTTGCAATGCACAGTGGCAAG
>NW_026944228.1:59054-77655 GCF_033297405.1 Parathielavia appendiculata | reverse complement strand
GGGAGAGAGTAGAGGGCTTATACGAGTTGATGATTGAACGTCAACGAATTGGATGTAGTTAGCGTGCCAAGGCCCTTTAGGCTTCGCGCCTCCGGGCGAAATAAATTCCATCCATCCATCCATCCATTCACAGCGGCGACTGTGAAGGGGCCATTGTGGGCGGCATCAGCCTCATCATCACACCGCAGACCACGGTGGCCATGACTGAGCAGGGAGTGCTGTCCGAAGACGGTCGGTGCAAGACGTTTGACGCGGACGCCGTCGTCGCGCCGACGGCTATGCGCGCGGAGAGGGCGTCTCGGCCATCTACATCAAGAAGCTCTCCCACACCATCCGCGACGGCGATCCCATCAGGGCGGTTAATCGCTCGATCTGCGTGGCCACAGACGGCAAGACGGCTGGCTTCACGCTGCCCAACCCGGAAAGCCATGAGAAGTTAATGAGGGGGGCATCACTTGTCCAGTATCCATGACTTGCTGATATTCCTCAGTTCATTGGAAAGAAGCCAAACTCACTGTGCCCACTAAGTCCATGCCATGGCACGAGGTTCGCCTAGAGCGGGTTGCCGTCAAACAGCTTCGGCATCGGCGGCGCCAACGCGCACGTCATCCTCGAGTCAGCGGCGTCTTGCGGCGCTGACAGAGAGGTCGACAGAGCTGCAACGGAGACAGAGGGTTACCCGAGCAAGCATCTTCTGCTCTTCTCGGCAAAGCACTCAAAGTCCCTGGAGGCGTCAGCACAAAAGCACGAGGGATACCTATCTTACCCTGCACCCTGACTCACTTCCCGACCTGGCATACGCTCTCAACACGAAGCGTGAAGTGCACCCGTTCCACACCTTTGCGTTACAGATGATTTGGGCTCGTTCGAGCTGCCTCGCGTTGCCAAGCCAGCCTCTGAAGCGTCGCCCAATCTGGTATTCGTGTTTACCGGGCAGGGTGCGCAGTGGGCGAGGATGGATCGTGAGCTTATCGTCAGCGAGGGAGTGTTCCAAAGAACGATTGATGCACTTGACGTTGTGCTGAGGGAGTTGCCGAATGATCCGAGGTGGATTTGGGGAGGTACATGCATTGTTCGACGGGATCCTGAACCCGGCATTTACGCCTTTTCCCGCTGCGCAAAATCGCGGGCGTTGCACGACTACGGTTGCTGACTCAGCAGCCCCGGTCTAACGGCTCCCACTAGAGAGACGGGTCCGTCTCGCTTAGTCATCGCAAAAGTGTATTAGTCATCACAAAATGCATCTAACGCGGCCGCCTCCCCCGCGCCCGCAGCACACCGCCATCGCCATCGCATCGCCATCGCCATGGAGACTTTCCCAGGCGACTGCCTTCCTCCCGAACGCCATTTCGAGTCTCGACAGGCATTATTCGAGTCGATCAACGCGTGGGCTAAGCCAAGAGGCTACGCCTTTACTACCCAAAGGTCGACGGAGGAGAAGAATGGTACCTCGACAGTGATCTACGC
Organism: Parathielavia appendiculata; assembly: GCF_033297405.1. Taxonomy (NCBI): domain Eukaryota; kingdom Fungi; phylum Ascomycota; class Sordariomycetes; order Sordariales; family Chaetomiaceae; genus Parathielavia; species Parathielavia appendiculata. The sequence goes on along the minus strand of NW_026944228.1, from coordinate 76,188 downwards.
ATGCGATCGATCTCGTCATCCTCCTAGCGGCGTATTGGAGCGTCAACGGAAATCAACAACTCGAAGGACGAATTGCCCGTTTTCAGTTATAGCAAAAGAGACGACTAACGGCGGCGGCTGGATCTTGAAGCATCGTCCCGATCAGCGCTTTGCGGTACACAACCATGAGCCAAGCCAGCACCCATCGGCCCACCCAGTTCACCGGCAACTTTCTGAAGGCACGTCACAGCTTGCAAGCTTTTCGAATGCCGGTATCTCGCCGAAGGAAATCCAGACACTCGTACGGCAGAGCGGCTCACTAGCTACAAGGCAAGACATTTACAACCGGATTGCAGATGTACGACGAGATGCATGCGAAGGTCAGAGTGCAATTCATGCGCTAGCCAATCGACTCGACAAGTCGCGGGGGAGGCGGCCGCGTTAGATGCATTTTGTGATGACTAATACACTTTTGCGATGACTAAGCGAGACGGACCCGTCTCTCTAGTGGGAGCCCGGTCTAACGCTCGCCCGATGTTTTGCCCGAAGAGATCGCGTTCGCGTTCCCGGTTCACGGCCGGCTCCGTAACAATTCCAAACGGCGCCGGCGACGGAGGCCGGAAGGCGTCGCCCAATCTGCTTCGTTCACACCCATCTCAGGACATCTCCCTCGAAACACCTCCCGCGCATTCGCGAAAGAGATGCATTTTTAGCGCCAGGATCCCGTCCCCTGTTCGCGGGGTCGTTCGGGGCTATATGGCCGAGGATGCGAGCCAACTGCATCCCACCCTCGAGGCTCGGTGTAACGGGCTGAGCCCTGAGGTGAGCCTCGGCGACTCTCGGCCCGCCCCTGTACCAGCACCGTCCACCAAAACCCCTGGGTGAAGCTCTTCCCACTTGACCTACAGCATGGCCATACAGTGTAACGGCACACAACGTGCAGCCATACCGTTGCGCCATATTCCTAGAAAAGGGTACAAATGATTCAATCCGACAGATTGAATCACTGGCTGCACTATGAAGCTGTAACAACTGGCACGTGTCGCCGGGCGTTGCCGACCCGACCAGCCGTGCCGTTACACACAAGATCTTCCACTAAAGCAGCACGAAGTGGGCCGGCTCTTCCCGATTGGCCGTGGTATTTTGGGCAGTGTTCACCGGTTGAACCGGCCGGTTGCCCATCCCTGCGCGCCGTGCATGATGATCAGGGTTCTCAGTCGGGTTATACGTATGCACTTCGCGTATGTGCATCACACTGTGCTTGCAGCTGCTGAAATATGCGTGGTTGGGAAAGATTGATGCCTTCACCAGGCAACGTCGCTGAATCTGCAGCCCTCTTTAACGGATTTGGTAGTCCCCGCTGACCAGCTTCACCGCATACAGCTTTCTACAGTGGAGGAGGTACGTGTGGAATTCGACGAGATGGGAACGGGGCCGGGGGCGGTTGGAGGGCGGTTTGTCCTCTGATGCTCTTATCTTCTTGATACCTATACGGATTACCTACCTCGGTATCTATGCGCGGATGTCGTCCTCTCGCTTCCGACTCCAGGCAGGATGGTGAAGGCTGAACTTTGAAGAACCAATCTGGACAGCCCTGACAGCAGGACTCGGATTTGCCTCGGGGTCCATTGGTGATGCTCAGACAAGACTCCCAGCGCGGCTCTGCATGATTCAACCGCCCGTCCAAGGTACGTTACCTCGGGCTCAAGTTGGCTCGAATTTTCGGGCTCGCCCTGTCATTTCAGACTCGGGTATCGAATCAACAGGCACCAGGTCAGGACCGATGTGCCGACTCACCCGTTGCTCACGCAGGCGATCAGGCGCGGCAGGAGACGCTGAGGGTTGGCGCATCAAACAAAGGAAATTCTCTCGTCACATTGCAGTACCAAAAAACGACGTGTTTTGGTCCCCAAGAGATCAAGTTCCACTCGAGGCAGAAGGCGACAGACACATTTTGCCGGAAGAGATGGTGCCTTGGCAGCCTGCCTGTTTTGCGGCGTTGGATTCAGCCAGCCGATGTGGGGCAGATCTTTTCGATTGGCTGTACACCTCCTCCAGGATAAATAATCCTAGCGTGTGATTTCGCCTGCCCTAAGCCAAAAGCAGCAAAAAATCTGCGCAAGTGCCAGTACAGTCGAAACCACGCAATTTTCTATTGCAATCTATTGCAAATGAAGTATCAGTACGGCATACGACCCCCTTCGTTCTCAATGACCATTTGCAGCCGTCTAGGCATTGAGTGCGCATGCCTGCGAAGGAAATCAGGGTGCACAGCATCCCAAGCCTCCTGAATAACCTGCTTAAGCCTCGCGCGCGAAAGGCCCTGTATATCGTAGTGTTCTTCAATCCAGTTTTTTGTCCAAGCCCATACATTTTCAATGGGGCTTAAATCTGGGCTTCGAGCTGGCCATACAATAACCTCAATTCCAAGCGCTGCAAGCAGTCTCCTAGTTAAACGTGCTGAGTGCGAGGCAGCGTTTTCTTGCTGGAAACAAAGCCCCCGTTTTCCTCGCAAAATGTATGGACCAAAGGGACGATAAACTGCTGATACTTCTCAGCAGTAATACCGCCATACTCCTTCTCCCAGAAAAAGGAAGGACCTTTGGTCCCTCCTGCAAAAGACCCCCAAAACATCCAGCCATGAGGCTTGGTTCTTATTAGCGCCCACGTCTCTGGATCCTCCGTATCGTGGATGGTAATCCATTGCTTCCACATTGGGTTGTTAATTGCCCACGTTTCGTCAGAAATGAGCACTCGTTCCCAATCTTCAGGACGGGGGACGCAATGATAGTTGCTCGTATGCGAAGGCAAGACGGGTAGCCTTGTGGCGATCTGTATGGTAGACTCGCCGTGGTCGTATTGCCCTTGTGTAGCCGATGGACCGTAACGCAGTCGTGATGGCATGCTCTCCGTAGAGCTCAAAGCCAGGAATGTAATACCGCAAATCAGCCCATGGCAGCTTGCGGTGGAGGGGGTCGGCACTGAGGAATTCGATAAGGGCATTCTTCTCAGGGGTCTCGATAACTGGCTTACAGCCGCGATCGTATTTTCGTGGAGTGAGCGGGCCAGGTACGGCATCTTGCACTTGGTGGACTGTCCTGCCAGTAGCCTGGGCTATCTTCAAGTAGTCCCACTTACAGTGCTTGCGCAGGGCTCGGATTTCGATCTTTTCGTCGCGCGTAAGAGGTTTTGAATGCCGTAAGCCTCGAAGGACTGGGCCCAGTGGCCGGACCTGGCCCTGTGTATTAAGACGGTAAAATCGCTGGGCTGCAGGCGAGGCGTGGAGATCTTTGTTGTGATTGATCAGGGCGCTGATTTGCATAGTTGGTTGAATGTGGTCGGGTCGCTTGTTTGCTAGCTGGTTTATGCTATACACATGCGGTGGTGGCCGGTGGACTCGGCTTCTTTATCCTGAGATGTATTTTCTCATAGAAACTGGTAGAAGAGTGACCTTGGTAAAAGTTGCGTCAGTGGCAGTAAAAAACTGGATCTAAGTACGGATCCGTAGGGCGAAGTCTCGCACTAGGATTATTTTTCCTGGAGGAGGTGTACGAATCTGAAATTACCCTTAGCTGCTTCTGTCACGCTAGCCTCGCTGCTCGCACCATATCAGGCCCGAAACGGGATAGCCGTAAAAAGTTTCTACCTGCCCCGCTTTTTTTGCGGTCGCTGGCTGGTCCGAAAAAAGCGGGGCAGGTAAATCTCGTGGTTCGTTGGCTGATCCGAAGAAAAGCGGGGGAGGTGGCGGGGTGCCACGGGTAGGACCAGTGATCCGGCTCTCCTTTGGAAGCACTTTTCCTCAACTGAGAACAGGGTCTCCGTTGCCCACCGGCTTCCCGCCATTCTGGTCATTCCCTTGTGCAACTGCGTCCCGCCCATTTCTTGGCCTAAATATGCCCGCCGGCAGTCACCATGTATTCACTTCTCAAGTCATCCCCCTCTCCCTGGCCTCGCTCAAGACGGCGTGTCATCCTGGCATTCCTGGCCGTACTGGCGGTCCTGATAGGGGCAACAGGCGTGCGGTACGTCGTATGGGGCGCTCGGTTTTCCTACCAGACCTATCCCTTCGTCTCGGTAGCGGACGACGCTTGCAACGACGGCACCCATAACGCGAGGGCAGGGAATCCTCCCATCCCGAATCTGGTCCACTATGTCTGGCTCTTGAAGGACGCGGCCGAGTTCCGCCTGAGCTTCAAGATTTTCATCTCCTTCTACTCGGCCCACATCTTCTGGCGTCCCGAGCGCATCTACATCCACACCGACGCAGCCCCGGAAGTCATCCAGCGGGCCAGACAGTCCGGCACCCCGTGGACGCGGCGTATCCTCGCCATCCCGGGGGTCGAGTTCAAGCATGTCGAAGTGCCCCAGCGAACGCGAAAGGGAGTCGAGATCAAGGCGATGGAGCACAAAGCCGACTTCCTCCGGCTGGCGGCCCTGCGCGAGTACGGCGGCGTGTACCTCGACACGGACGCCATCCCGCTCCGGGACATCGCCGACCTGCGCAACAGTGGCTTCCGCAACATCGTGGGGCCACAGCTCGCCCCGGCCATGTGGTTGGCCCACATCCTCAACAACGGCGTCATGATGGCCGTGCCGCACAGCAACCTCATGTTTGTTTTGTCCACCCGCCCCTCGCCCCCGTAATTTTTAGCGCTGGGACCCCCTGACCTCCTCTACAAAAACGCAGGACCCTCTTCTACCACGCAGCTCACGAGTTCTTCGACGGTGGGTGGGAGACAGCCAGCCTCGGGCTGCTGACCGACCTCGGCAACCGGCTCGCCGCCCTCCCGGGGGAGGTGCTCATCCTGCAGCCGCAGGCCTTCAGCCCCATCAGCTGGCACGACAACGACCAGCGTCGGCTGTACCAGGAGACGCTGGACCCGACCACGGCGCCGAGCGTGGCCAGCCTGCAGCGGGAGCAGGACCTCCTCCAGGTTGCTGCCCCTGTTAACAGCAATACATCGTCATCGTTATCGTCGCCGTCGTCGTCGTGGTCGACATCCGGGACCTGCCCCGACGTGTTGGCCTGGCTCAGATACCGCGAGGCGGTCCTCCGTAGCAGCGGGCAGGGCCGGGACAGGGGCGAGTTTGACCTGTCAAGCTCGTACGTGCTGCACGCGTTTGACGGCGTGCTGGAGCAGGTGCTGGGCCGGGGGAGGGACATCGACGTGCGCTACGTGCTGGAGAGGCGGAGCAACTATGCCCGGGCCGTGTTCCCGGCCGTGTGGCGGGCGGTGCAGGAGGGGGTTTTTCCGAGGGAGGAGGTAGAGTGATCCGTGCCACGGAGGAGGCCTTGGGGGTACTGGGGAATGCTTCGGGTAGTTTATCAGGTGAAGGCATTGTCGTGATGTGGGTTGGGGGGAGGCGGATTTGCATGGGCATATAATTATAGAATATGGAGGAGGCCTGGAGAGAGAGTTGGCTCAAGGAACGAGACGGCCGGACAGCAACGAGGCCCGCAGATGACCTTGACCACCAGCACGAGACTCTGTTCCAAGACAAAACCCTAAGGAGACACGACGGCCTCAGCAGAGCGAAGAGTTCACTGTTGATCCAGATTCGAACCGGGGCCATAGGCCTTCGGGCTTTCTTATTCGAAAGGAGAGTCCCAGAGGTACTGACGCCTATATGCGAGTGTGGAGAGGGGCGAGAGACTGTCGAACACCTTGTGATGTGGTGTTTGGCCCCACCGTTGACTCGAAGATGGGAGAGAGCCGAGGTCAGAACGCGAAGGGACTTTTATTCTGTTCTACAGGGAATCAGTCCCAAAGCTGCACGGCTAACGGGGAGGATCCTGGACTGGCTGATGGACTCGGGGAAACTGCCGATGTACGGTCTGGCCAGGAGGCTAGAGCTGGAGCTCGCGGTCTGATACCCTTTCCTTCGAAGGCCAAGAGGCCTTCCCACTTTGTATTTGCAGGATCACACTGATTGTTTCCTTGATTGTCGATATGGGTTTTTCACCCGGCCCACGAGGGCGCGGTTTTCCTGTATAGTAAGTTGTTGAAGGTCCGGCAAGCCCAAGGGCACAGCGGTGTAGGAATAATAAATAAATAATTATAGAATAATACCCCAGCTTCAGCTTGGCTTGCAGACGGTAACAACTAATATATGAACGTAGGTTGCTTACACCAACCCCATTGAAATCTTGCACCCCTCTGCCTGACCCTAGGAGAAAATAAACGCCCTCACCTTGATGCTCTGCCTCGGCACGGCGGATCCCTCCGCATCGCCTAGATCAAACGAGCAGTGCGGCACCGCCAGGCTCTGCTCCTTCTCCGAGTCGAACGTGTTGAATATGGCGACCTCGGACTCCAGCTGGTCGGGGATGTAGTTCCACCTGTGGTTGGGGTTCCACCGGACCTGGTACACCTCGTTGGCGACGGTCGGGAAGACCTCATCCACGGCGATGAGATCCTTCTTCCGGTCGACCGTGGTTGGGTCGAGCTAGGCCATGGGAAAGTCCCGGCAGGGGCCGGTCAGGGGCTTCCAGATGCTTTGGGGCCGGTTAGTCTTGTGACGGCGGCGGAATGAGAGAGATGACTAAGGAATTTATTCCTTACTTGATGACTTGGTATCTCCGGCGGAGGACTTCGTCCTTGTCATCGCCGAAGTAGCGGGAACCCTAGACGCCAGCTCGGCTGTGGTGTAGTCTGTTTCGCTGGCATGTCAGACACCATGCGTGGTGTAAATCAAGGGGAGTTGTGATGTTGGGAGATCTCACCAATGTATGCCGACAGCGAGGGCTGGTGCGACTCCTCGTTCTCCTCGCCCGGCTTCCTCACGGGAAACGAAGGGGCGCGTTTCCGCAGCATCCAGTCGAAGATGATCATGTCCTTGGCGCCCAGGGCGGCACAGACGCTGCGATGCAGCTCGGTTAGATAAACGCTCTCGACCCAGTCGTCGTCGTCAAAGTTCTCGGGCCTCATGCCATAGCTGTTGATCGAGGCTAGGCCAATGCCGTGATCCTCGTAGGCGATGCCCGCGCTGCGGAAGTTGTGCATCTTGATGCCGTGCAAGGTGGGCATCAACTCAACTCACTTCAACTCAACTCAACTCAACTCAACTCAACTCAACTCAACTCAACTCAACTCAACTCAACCCAACTCAACCCAACTTATGCAAAAAAAGGCCCAACTCAACCCAACTTCAGGGCCGGGTTGAGTTGGTGAGTTGAGGTACATTGAGGCCAAGACCCCTGGAAACTCCTCGTGGCACCAGTCTGTTTTGGTGTTCGTGCCATTGCCCAACAGTGGTATTCGGCAGCGGATAAACCTTGTATCCGGAGAAAACAGGGCAGCCAAAGTGCCCTCCTGCTTTTTCGGCGCTTTTTGGGTGGTGTTGCAGGCCAATCTAGTCTTCGCCTGCCGCACGTACCTGGGAGGCAAGCCGACTGCGACTTTCCTGTCCTTATTACCTACCCACTTACCGAACCCACGATGCCTCCCTCCGTTGCCTCTGTTGCCGACACCGACCTCTCGACAGAGCTATCGACTGTCCAGACCTCCTCCGACCGTACGCTATATACGACTGCCGCAGTTGCCACAAGGCTCAGTCATGCTATATTTGGGCGGCCCAAAAGCATCCTGCAACAGATCAAGGCACAGGAGAAGATCCAGGACGGCGATTTAGGCCTGAACTACAAGGCCTGGCCGTTCATTCTGTCCAAGAAAACCTCGTATATCCAAGCTCGGCTTCTCAAGCGGCACCCGAGGACATCGTGGATTTCCGATTACGGCGTTTTCCTTGTCGAGATGGATCGCGAAACCGGTGCTGAAGGTCCAACTCCTTGGTGTTGTGGTCTCTGTGGAGAAATCTAGTACCTCCTACCAAGAAGAGAAGGACCGTGTTGCAGCAACAACGTGATGCCACGCGATTACCGGTCGCTCGCTCGACAGAAGACTGCTTCAAAGAGGCGATGGTAGACTGGGTGGTCAACAACAACATACCTTTCCGGGGTATTGAAAATGGCGCTTTTCGCGATATCCTGATGCTTCTGAATCCCTCGCTGACCCGGGCGCTGCTGCCGGAGTCCCACCACACGGTCAAGGCATGGGTTCAGGCACGGTATCACCACGAATTCGACGTGATCAAGACGATGCTGGCGGGTGCCATCACGAAGAGACACATTTCCTTCGATCTCTGGACCTCACCAAATAGTTACGGCTTGCTAGCCGTCCTCGCCCATTTTCTTGACGCCAACAAGGCGTTGCAATGCCCTCTTCTTGGAATCTACCGAGTCAAAGGTAGCCACAGTGGTGAGAACGTCGCCCTTGTTTTGCAGCGTTGTCTGCAGTCTTTCGACGTTGATGAAGCTGGCCTGGGATATTTCCAGTCAGACAACGCGGAATCCAACACCACCTGTTTTTCCATACCTTTTGCGACGGCCGGACTGTTGCCGAAGCCAGTCATTTTCGGACCCGACGCCGAACTCGTTGTTTTGGTCACATCATCAATCTCGTTGCCAAGGCTTTCCTTGAAGCTGATAATTCTAACTTCCTGAAGACTCTTGAGCTGAGCTCGCAAGAAAGGCTCTCTGTTGAGGAAGAAGTCGCTCTCTTGAAGCGTTGGCGCAAGAGGGGTCCCATCGGCAAGCTTCACAACGTCGTCCATTACGTTCGCCGCAGTCCTCAGCGCCGCGATACTTTTGTTGCCATTGTCCGGCGCCGACTTCCACAAGAAGAGACCTCGAAGACCTGGGCATCACCGTTTCCGGCGAAAATCTTCCTTTCGAACAACTTGTTGCTGACAACGATACCCGCTGGAATTCGGTCTACGCGATGATCGAACGTGCGCTTCGTCTGCGTGATGAAGTTGATGCTTTCTGTATGATGGCGCTGCGCGAGAAGGACAAAGACAGGCGGTTGGATCAGGAAGATCAATTAGGGCCGGAAGACTGGGAGATATTAACGGCCGTCAAAACCATATTTGAGCCGTTGCAGCGACTTACCAAAGCGTTCGAGAGTAGGAATCCCCGCTTTGCTGAGGTTATCCCGACTGCTTGTTGGCTTCTTGACGACCTCAGGGAAAGAATGTTGCAATCCGACGAGCGCCTTGCCTTCAAGCCTTTTGACAGCCCTAGAAAAAGCAAACAACCACCTGAATTCATGCACAACTGAGACAGTCACACCGCACCCCTTCAGAACGCGGATTCGAGATGAGCCACGTCTTCTTCGTCACTGACCGCCAGCACCGCTGTCGATTCAAGGCATCGAGATGACTGGAGATGGACTCGGCCGAGCAACATTAAGCTCCGATACCACCGTATCAGAAAATCTGTGGATGCAACCCTCCCACTGCTTGTCGTGACCCGCTTATGCAATATTTCTCCGTACCTCAAAGACAAGCCAGACGCCAAGCAATTCCCTCGTCATGCACATGCAACCAGAAAAAATCATATCGAGGCCCACCCGAGAGCTCCCCACGGACGCACACGACCGACTGCTCTTCGCGCCATGGTCCTGCGCACGCGAAGGACACCATGGCGAACCACAGACAATCGTACGGTCCGGCTCTGGGATACAGCGACGGGCATGCACCAGCAGACGCTTGAGGGATATAGCGGCTCGGTCAACACAATCGCCTTGAGGGCAACGTGGGTTTGAGGACGGAGTTGGGCATGTGGTCCCAAGGCACTGTTCGATACAGAGCTCGGCCCCCGAAGGGTATCTGGAACAGTACCGACACGAGCTTCTTCATTTGAAAAACTGCCTTGGACCTGGGTTTGTCACCATCGCAACAAGGGAGGAGCCCAATCTAGGTGGTTAGGCACTTGAGTAGCTATGACATGGCCCTGGCAAACCTGCTGGCTAAGGTACCTAAGCGGCCTCCTCCACCTCCTCCGTTGAATTGCCTCCAGCTGATCACCAATAGCACCCAACCTCGTCCCAGCGGGAGAGGCGAATAGTTGGCTGGTACTCCTCCGTCATCTTCACAAGGCAGCGCTTGGGCTGGCCATCGAAATTAAAATGGGCCCTCTGGTTGGGCCAGTCGATGCACATCCAGTTCAAGGACGGAACATCCGGGTCCCGGCAGCCTTCGTTAAAATCGACGTCGAATCGCCCATAAGCCGTGTGCCATATCCCGTAGCTGCTGCATCCCCCACCCCATGAGTTGCAGATGGTCGTGACGTCCACATAGTCAGCCGCCGTGGTCGCGGCGAGCAGGGCGAGGGCGACGAGCTTGGGGAGCTGCATCTTGAAGCTGTGTCGAGCTGAGAACCTCGGTTAGTGTCACAGGCCTTGACTGGGTGCGCTGGAGTGACTAAGGTTGTAATGGTTGAAGGGTCACAGACCGTTTAGATGATTCTGGTCAAGGTGAAGGAACCGGCTTGTTGGCTTGCAAGGTTGAACTCGTGTGAGGCTGTTGAGGGCGGGGTACACCCAAGAGGGAGTCGACCGGGAAGGTTTATATACACCTTCCTTCAGGCACCTACCTCCCCCTGGCCACCGCCAGCCCCTGTCCGATTGTTGGGCTCGCCGACGTTCCCAGTCCTCAAAACCACACGTGGACTCCAATCTCGCCTGTTGTTGGTCCTTTGGGTACCACCTTGCTGCAACCAGCTCGCATCGAGTGCTCCAATATAGGCAGGGCGCATAGCAGGTAAGATTCGGCTCCCAACCCCTCACCTGTTGGTGATTGACTTGCAGCATAGAGTTGCAATGAGATATATTATTCCTCGTCTCCCTCCCTGTCCCCCTTTCACAAGAGACAGGAGGCTTCACTGGATTGTGAGGGGAGCCTGATATAGAAATACTGAGAGCGGCCCAACTGCTCGCGTTCACGGCACGCACCAGTCCTTGATCGTTTAAGTCATTGCCCGGAAGCGTAGAGATCCGACCTGCATCGGGCATAGTGAGAGGCTCGCTAACCAAGTCCTATGCTCTCGGGGCACAGACCCTCAGTGGGGGGCAGATTTCAAGAGAAAGGAACTCTCGCCGGTAACGCTGGTTGGGCGTGTACGAAGATAGGGGGCTGAAATAACAGCAGTGGGTCCGGTACCGACAGGGCTGTTGTCAAGTCACTGGATGAAGGACTATTTGGAGGAACTTAAAAAGATATATGATCAACTTCGTGTTGCTGTAAAAGAGGCATGGGAAAAGGTCCCTGAAGACTGGCTCTTGGAATTAGTTCAGAGTATGCCCGACCGCGTTCAGGCAGTTATCGCGGCAAATGAACTCTGTACTAGATATTGAAGTAACTGAAGTATGAACCGGACTGCCTGGTTGCAATGTTGGGAGAGGGAAAGGAGGTACAAGCGAGACACCCCTGTACCGGACCCACTTCTGTATTTCAGCTCCGTACCTTCGTACACGTGTAACGTACTGGCCCGAGCCGGCCCGAGCGGCCCAGGGGACGTCGGCGGTACTATTTCGGGGCGTCGGCCAAGGGGACAGCGAGAGCATTCCGAGTCGGGCAGCCATGGAGTTACAGCGCGCAACATTGTTAGTTTTGCAAACTATAGGAAAAGGGGTGGGATCACGGACAACGACGACGACATGATTGATTCAAATGATTCTACGTTCACCTTGAGAGGGAAAGCGCTATCGGAACCAAAGGAGTGATTTAGGATACTAAAGACTTGGAGAGCGTAACGCTAACAACAGAGGTAAGAGATATAGGTTGTAGTGTAAGCGAGTGGAAGGTGGCGGCACGGCAAAGGTGTGAGCCTGGCCGGTACGACGGGTGCGGTTGTACGCGGACCCTTGACAGAATGGAGATGGGCGGTGAATGCGCGATTGGAGACGAAGGTAATTACTGGAAAAGTGGTGACACTCGACAGCTTGCAAACGCTATGCTGCGATCGAGACGAAGAGAGCCCGCCCCCGGCTCAATGCGGGCATCGAGTTGGCTCGCCCAGCGGTCTGCGAGACAATCGCGTCTAGGGAAGGCTCGCCTCCTGGGCCGCCAAGGCCGGCAGGCCTCCCGCGGTTACCCCCGCATGCCAAGTTGGCAACTCAGCTGCTGCTCCTTGCAATTTGCCAAGACGTATTGTGTAGGGCCGCAAACGCGTTTAGTTGGTCAGGAATACAACTTCCAACGCGTTGTTGGAACGTGTGGTCAGAAAGGGGATATTAGGAACACACCGCGGTATGGACCGGAAACGTAGTTTGGAAACTTAATATTAAAAACTAAGGGGGTTACGCGTTCCCTACCGTTTTAATCTTCAGAAAGCGTTTTCAACACGTGACTCGAGCTCTGCTGAGTCAGCATTTTGGACCAAAAATGGACGTGAACTAATCCGTACCAGGTCCAGATTCGCGTTTTCGCCATCCCCACAATAACGACAGCTTCTGGTCTTCGTCGTTGTTCAAAGGATGCGGTTTCTTGTCCTCGAAGCTACCAGTTCTGGACTCTTCTGAGCAGACACAGAACTTTTATGGGCAAAATGATGAATAAACCGCTGAGAACGGCAATATGTGGTAGAGAGCCAGAGACTTGAACTAGGGGCAAGAGAAACGTCTATCTGTACTTTACGAAGAAATGTCGCCGAAGTGGCAGTATCCCAATTTAAGTCCCTCTTTGATAGCTCGCCATTTCATGTGCTGTTTCCACATTGATCTTTCCGCATTTGGTAGGGCAATGAACAAGCCAGATTCCTTGTTTGCGTTCGGAGACATTCTGCCCAATTCGCGAAAGTTCCCGAGCCGCAACATGGTGTTGACGCGGAAGCTGTGCAACCACCCAGGCCACCTACCACGGACGCCGAGAATGTGCAGTTGTCGCTGCAAATGGTTTGCTAACCGTAGAGGTGTCGTCCTTCTTGGCTGGAGGCCGCAAAGTAACTCCGTATTCAGGGGTACTCCATTGAACCCTGTATCCATTCGGGGCGATAACTTACGTGACTGTTTGGATCTGCAATAATCAGGCGATTTGTATCCATCAGTTTGGCGAAACTTGTTGCTGATGACAACTCCGGGTGCTCCTCCTCAGGTACACACAGTGCCAGCATCCCTCGACAGTGCAGCACCTTCGACAGACGATGGACTCCATGCTGCAGAAACTCAACTCGGCGCTGCAGGAAGCAGTGGACGCCTTCAATGGGCCTTTGCACACGGATCTCCTCGGTACCTTCAAAGACCCCGATTCTCTGCCACAAAGAGACATGGGAGCTCGCGTCTAGGACAGTTGATCTGGCGGACAAGTTGGTCCGCCAACTCCAGCCACCTGCCTTGCAGCTCGCAGAGAGCTATCTCGCCTACCACGAAACCAAATGCCTCTAGACCGCCGTGTCCAGCAACATCCCGGATCTCCTCGCAGCCATAGGACCGCAGTCCATCGCAGAGCTCGCCAGCCGCTCCGGCTCCGCCAAGTCAATGCGCGTGCTTCACAGCAACGGCATCTTTGGCTACGACGCGACCAGCGGTTTGTACAACAACAGCGCCTCGTCCGCCATGCTGACCAAGACGCACTGGACGAAGTGGCACCGATGAGAACATCTTTGCCTACTTTGCAGCGCGCGGCCTCCAGGACAAGTTCCACGCGACGCTGGGTGCGGGCGCAGTCGCGCAGGCTCCCGGCACGCTGGCCGATTATCCGTGGGCCGAGCTAGGCGACGCAGTCGTGCTGGACATGGGCGGCGGCGGCGGGGACTTTATCGTGTCGTTTCTGCGAGCGCACCGGATCTTGCGCTGGGCGTTGCTCGAGCTCGAGTCCGTGGTGGCCATGGTGCAGCCCCGGTTTCAGGACGCCGACGGCGTATTCGCAGACGTTGGGAATAGGATGGTTGCGCTGCATGTCGGCGACTTTCACGACGCTGTTCCCGCGTACGAGGTGTACACGATGAAGTGGTGTTTGCACAACTGGCGAGACGAAGAAGTCGTAAGGATCTTGTTGGCCGTGCGGAGCGCCATCATCGAGACGCCACGGGTGAGGATGGTCATCATCGAGGCGGTGCTTTCCGAGGGCCGCAGCTCGCGCGTGTGGCGCTATGGGGACCTGACAATGATGGCGACGGTAAATGGACAGGAGCGCACAGAGGAGGAATGGCGGAGCCTCCCAGCGCGCCCGCGCTGGGAAGTCAAAAGCGTCTCGCCGTTGCGAAATGCCTGGGCGTCAGCCATTGACCTGAGGCGTATCAGACTTGAGCTCAACAGGTCAGCGTTGAGTTGAAGGTTGAACTGGTGAAGTCCTTGCGCGTGAATTGGCACACCAGGGTTGCCAATTCGGCTTGGAATCAATTGTTCGGTATCCCTCACATCCGAAGTTCAGATAATTATTATTATTATTCCTACACCGCTGTGCCCTAGGGCGTGCCGGACCTTCAACAACTTACTGTACGGGAAAACCGCGCCCTCGTGGGCCGGGTGAAAAACCCATATCGACAATTAAGGAAACGATCAGTGTGTGATCCTGCAAATACAAAGTGGGAAGGCCTCTTGGCCTTCGAAGGAGAGGGATATCAGACCGCGAGCTCCAGCTCCAGCCTCCTGGCCAGACCGTACATCGGCAGTTTCCCCGAGTCCATCAGCCAGTCCAGGATCCTCCCCGTTAGCCGTGCAGCTTTGGGACTGATTCCCTGTAGGACAGAATAAAAGTCCCTTCGCGTTCTGATTTCGGCTCTCTCCCATCTTCGAGTCAACGGTGGGGCCAAGCACCACATCACAAGGTGTTCGACAGTCTCTCGCCCCTCTCCACACTCGCATATAGGCGTCAGTACCTCTGGGACTCTCCTTTCGAATAAGAAAGCCCGAAGGCCTATGGCCCCGGTTCGAATCTGGATCAACAGTGAACTCTTCGCTCTGCTGAGGCCGTCGTGTCTCCTTAGGGTTTTGTCTTGGAACAGAGTCTCGTGCTGGTGGTCAAGGTCATCTGCGGGCCTCGTTGCTGTCCGGCCGTCTCGTTCCTTGAGCCACCTCTCTCTCCAGGCCTCCTCCATTACTCTGTCCGTGTCGGCAGTCCCTCCCGTCCAAACTGCAATTGTGTTGGCGGCTTTTTCTACCGCTGTGGGCTCCTGCGGCCCAAAGGCTCGAGGTCGGCTCCTGTTATCCGTCCTCGAGTTGAGTATCTGATATATCTTGCCGCAGGCCGCATGAACAATGCTCCCTGCAGTCTTCTTTCCGCCTCGGCCGTCGGCCAGAATAGGCATTTGAAGCCGGGCCTCAAAGTCAGCCAGTCGTTTGTTGAAGTAAAGGTCCAGTGGCGGTGATACGGAAAAGAGCCGTATGCTGGGAAAAGAGGGCAAATGCCTTGTATTCGGGAAAAACTCAGGTTGTAGTCCTCTGGTAGTTGCAAGCAGCAACTGCAGTGGTGGGAGATATCCCACCATCCATGGTGGGGCAGCCTTATTTTATCTACATACAAGCAACGACCCCACCAATGGTGGGGTATAACACCTAGCCCTAACCCTGCGCGATACCTTCCGGTATCAGGCGGCACCTATGTCTCCGTTTCAAGGTTCCGAGTAGGTATGGACTTGAAGGATCCTGCCATTATCCGTAGACTTTTGTTTTGAGCTTTTCCAAGCGCCTTGGTGATCCCTCTCGTTGCTGGCTCACCTCCCTTCTCGGTAGGGGTGTGAAAGGATGATGCGCCATACGCTAGCGCTGACCGGATGCACTTTGAGTATACCTCTCGTGCTTTGGCTAGTCCTAGGCCCCATGTTTTCGCCGTAATCCTTGACAAAGCGTAGCTCTGTGTTTTCAGCTTCCACTCTACCGCTCCTAGATGCGCCTTCCAGTTGAGTTTCCAGTCCAGCCAGACCCCTAGGAATCTGGCCGCTGCCATGGGCTTCACCGGGCTGGTGCCTCCTCCCGACTGTGCAAGTTCCAGCTGGTCAGTCCACTGTTTGCGCCCTCTGTTAAAGTGAATCAGCTCGCTCTTTTCCGGGCCAAAGGACATCCCCGGGTTTCTGCCCACTGCAGACACGTCTCCCACGCTGCCTCCAGCTGTCGAACATTGGCCTCTGGCTCCCGGCCAAATACCAGAAGGTTGGTGTCGTCTGCAAACCCTGCAATCGCTAGATGAGGGTGCTCTTCTTTCAGCCGCTTGTACAGGGAGGCGATGTAGAAAATGAAGAGGACTGGGGAGAGAGGAGAGCACTGGGGGACCCCCGCTCGTATCGCCGTCGGTCGAGCTGCCTGACCGTCGAAGTGAAGGGTGGCTTCCCGGTCGGTCAGCCAGTTCTTCGTCCATAGGACGAGCCATCTCGGGAAGCGCATTTCTCGAAGGGTAGCTAGTAGTCGGACGTGGTTGACTGTGTCAAAGGCGCCTGAGATGTCCAGCTGGAGGAGCGATGCTGTGGCTTTCTGCCTCCAGGCTTCTTATGCCTGCGCTACTACCAGTCGGATTGCCAGCTCTGTCGACTGGTGCGCCCTGTTGCCGATCTGTTCATCTGGAAGTAAGCCGCTGGTTTCCGCGGCTTGAGTGACCTTCTTCGCCACTACCGACTCTATTACCTTCCCTAAAGCCGGTAGCAGAGCAATGGGCCTGTAGCCTCCCGGCGTCTGATATACTAGGCGTGGCCTTTCCCGGCTTTGGTAGCACTACGGTCTTTGCTCTTTTGCACCAGCTCGAAAACCAACCCAGCTCAAGACATCTTGTGGCCAGGATGCCAAGCACCTTGGCTAGCGGCTTGCCGCAGGCTTTCAGGAGGCCCATGGGGAGCTGGTCTTCACCCGGTGCCTTCCAGGCGCCCGCCTTTCTTATCGCCTCCTCTACTTCGGCCAGCGTCACCTTCTGCTCGACATCTGTAAGGTGACACACACAAGCTCACCAAGGAAGATGCACCGAATCAACAACAAGCAGCAGGCAAGACGACTGTATTGTGCGTGCACCACTAATCAACTGACTGATCCTTGAGAGAGGGAGGTTCCAAGTTCCAATCTGAGTCTCCTGCTCTCCCGATATCCTCTCTCTGCTGCGAGTCATGTCGCTGCGCCATGAAATCCACAGTGTCTCGCCCGCCAATTGCCCAAGTGTAGGGCTCATGGTGGGGCCCCTGACAACATCGAATCCCGGCTCCCAGTCGTCGAGGAAATCTTGGTCCTGGACGTCGGCGAGGTTTGCTGGAGGGCTTGGGAAGAACTTCTTAGCCAGAGCCTCAGCCTTCTGGTCATGATCTGCGGCCACCACTTGTCCTGAAGCGTCTATGAACGCTGGCAGCCTCGGGGGTTCTGGTGGTAAGAAGCTCCGCAGTCTAGCCCACCTTTCCAAG